>NW_008356004.1:451082-459447 GCF_000622305.1 Nannospalax galili
ATATGTGAAATTTTCAAAAAATAAATTTTAAAATGTATAGAATTTTAAAATATACACATTTTAGGAACAGACTGAAAGATTGTCAGTATGTCCCTGTAACCCAAAGAAACAATTTGTAAAACCCCCTTAGTACAATCACAAAGGTGAAACAAGATCAATCATTAATCAAGAGACAAAATAGCCATAACTGAAAATAAATAAATAAAATTTCCCCTCCCTCAACCTAATGCTTTACTACAACCCATCTGAATTTAATGGCAAGCAGATGATGCTGGAACTCAGTGAGGACATTAGCTACATTGAACTTCAATTTTCTTTTTTAAAATATCATCTTAGCTGAAAACTAAATATCACTCAATAATTTACCTTTGAACTAAAGAGGTAGTTTATGGAAATATATGGGAAAAGGTTTATGATATATGTCATGTGTCTATATTTAGAGTCATAGAGCATATTAATTAGAGTATTTATCAACTTAAAGCAACATGCTAAATTAGGTTGACAGACAATTAAATGAGGGATCAAGGACTGATCACAAGAATGAATTTGCATGACAGATCTAAGTTATTTTTACAACTATGTGGACAAACTGTCTTTTAATCAAAGCAGCTGTAACTAGCAACTGATATTTAAAATTAAAATTCATAACCGTACCCTCCAACAGCTTACTATATTAATTAGAATGTTTCCTGCATCATAACAATTTAGGTTTGAAACCTGACATCAAAATGTAAGATTAACTGCTGACTGTTGATGCAAATGGAAAAAAAATCATGTATGAAATTTGAAAAAAATAAAATGGACAAGGACAATAGTAAACTGTAAATGTAGAAACACCAAGTCTATTTGAGGGCTTGAAGTAAAGGAGCCAATGAATAATAAGGTTGACACTCAAGAAAAAAAAAAACAACTTCTGAAGAAATATTTACCTGAATTATTGTATATGTATATGTGTGTGGTTTTAGCATATATATATATATATGTATATAGTACATGCTGACATTTTGTTTTAGAAAATATTTGAGAGTGAATTTTCTTGGTGATACTATGACACAGAAAATGAGACACAATTTGTTGCAGAAAAAAAGATTAGGTTCAAGTTCCTGAAATAAAATTATCAAAGCAATGAGACTTTAAATATAAAGTATATGTTTAGTACTGTAGTGTCTTTCCGTATTTTTGCTCTATCTCTTTAATTCCACGGACTGGTCTTCAGAAGAAATAACTCATAAGAGTTATTTCTGCAGTTTCCATAATTATATGGATTATAGACAGCAAGAATTAAAGAAGAAAGTTGGCCATTTCACTGAAATTCAGCTTCCATGGCTGTATCTAAATGTTCCTTCCAAAATACCATGTAGAAGTTAATCACATCACTAGTTAAGAAAATTTTGGAAATGTCAATTAGCTGCTCTCTTGATGCTTAAATGAAATTCAAGTTCTATTCTAAAGGAAGCATAGTTATTAAGTAGAAAATCACAGTTTCTATACAATATTTTGAGTGGCCCTTTTTTTCTTATTTTGTCATGCTTTAACTTTGTTTTTAATTGCTAACTCTTTAGACCAAATCAAATCAAAATAAAAATTTTTTCAAATCAAAAATATCTTGGATCCACATTTTTACTTTGGGTTTTGAAACATAGATTGACTTTTTCCTAGTTTATCTCCACACCTAGTTTCATCAGAGATGATTTTTCAATGATAGCAAGACAACTGTTTGCAGCCACTCCACTTCAAGAGGAGCTGCACGAGATTTGTCGTGGTATCATAAGCTTCGGGCCTGGTAAAATGCACTGGATAGAAATCAAATGATCCAGAATTTGGAGGTCCTTTGTACAGACTGTACATTTTGTTGAGACAAAAGTATTAATAATTTATGATTCAATGTAGAATATTAACATGGATTCTTTTTAGGTGGTGTGGATGCATCAGGCATAATTACTCCAATTGAGACCAGCAGTGGCAGCAACTCACTTTCATGAATTAAAATAAAAACATAGGCAAAATTTGGTTGTAATAATAGTGTCATGTCAAGTCAGAGAGGAGTATGAATTTCTAGTGTTGTTATTGTATAGTAAGACCACTATGCAGACAATGTTCTGAATATTTCAAAATCTTAAAGAAGAGATGTTGATAGTTTTATCATAAATAAATGTTGAAGGGAGTGATGATTATATATTTTAAACACTCTGTACACATTATACAATATATAGATATATCAAATATCACCTGACAGGCATTGATTTGCATGATTTATGGTTTTATGTGTCAATACAAAAATTAAATTTAAAAATTATTATAATAAAAATAAAGCATATATGTGCTTGGTTTATTTCTGAGTGAATAAAGCTCTTATAAATTTTCTGTGCTAAATATTTCCTTTGCTAAATATGAAAAATGAATTCTTTTCAGTAAAGATTAATTATTAAAAATTTAAGCAGAAAGCAACAGAGATGCCAAATTTAGTGCAGATAAGAATACCGTTTTACAAAATCCTCTTCAGTTTGCACATACAGACATGTGTGCATGCACTCACACATACATACATATAGACAATGTTGAAAGGGTGGCCTTTGTCTATTGTGAACTATGGGCACAAATTTTAAGAGACAATCTGTCAAGGAGTGGGAAGATGAGGAGCAGAAATTCTACTGAGAAAATGTATTTTGAAACATCCAAGCAACTAAACAATCTCCTTGAGATCTGCTTTAGTGAACATCTGCTGAGAAATGAGTGACATGGGGCAAATATGCAGAGACAAGGGTCAGTTATCAGGACCAAGAGCTGCTCATGCAAGGTGAGTGAGTCATGACATTGGTTAGAGTTCCACTGGAAAACAGTGGAAATTCATAGGAACTGTTAGAGAATCTGCTTTCCACTGACAAATGATAGCTCAGCTGTGTGAAAAGTTCAGCGAGAACATCAAGATTAGAATTAGGGAGGATGCTCCACAAGGTGTAGGAGTGCTCTATGAATGAAATAATGGAGGTGTGCACATGGGTTTATGATGGTGGAAGACAGATTCTTCTGGAAAGAGTTTGGAAATATGCATGGAAGTAATGTCGATAATATAATGTCCTGGTTACATTTCTGCTCCTGTGATAAAATATCCTGACAAAAAGCAACTTCAGTTGATAGTCCACCATTCCAGAAAGTCAAAGCAGCAGGAGCTTAAAATAAATAGTGACATCACATACATAGTCAAAAACAGAGAAATGAATAAATGTGTGCATGATTTTAGTGCTTAGCTCACTTTCTCCACTCTTATAAAGCCCAAGCCCCAAGCCCAGGGAATGTTGTTGCCCACAGTGGGCTTTATATTATCACATTATTTAATATAATCAAGAAAATTCACTACAGACATGTCCACAGACCAATCTGGTCTAGATAATCCCTCACTGAGACTCCCTTCTCAGGTGATTCCTTATTTTATCCAATGAGAGTTAAAACCAAGGACCGCATACAATGTGTGGACTGACCTGGAATTAGGTTCCCTTTTCTTATTTTTCATACCTGCATAGCATTCATACAAAGAATTTGCATGATATGTAATTTTATCAGAGTTAAATTTATTTGTCTTTTCTCAATATATCACAATTTTTATTACTTTTCATGTTCCTCTTAATATTCTTTCAATTTCTTCTACAGAATCAAGACTATAAGAGGCTTAAATTTAGAGTAAAGCCACCACAGCAACTTCTGAGGGTGTGGGTACAAGTACAAATTCTCTACTCATACTTTCTGATAAGTCTTGTCGGAATGCTCTGACAATGCAGTCATATGCACAGCTCTGCTGAACATGCATCCACCCTGGAGTGGCAATCCTGTGTCAAGGTCAGCTGGATCTCTAGAACCCAGATGACACTGCTGACTACCTCAGTGTCAACCACTGACCCCAGGAGCTAGAGGGGATGAATGATGGCCCTGCATCTGCAGCAGAGAAAAAAAAGGACAACTTTCTCACCTGATCACCAGAATCTATACCAGTCATTACGTTCTTCCTGAAAACAAAAAGAACCCCACCCCAAGTAAGTCAAAGCTTTTGTTCCTCTCAATAACAGAATTCAACACAGTATTTAAAAAATTTTACTCAACTGGCGGGGTCAAATTCAGGCAACCATCAGTAAGCTGTTTCCAGGACTAATGGCACCTTAGAAATACACTATTCAAATCAAGTGCCCCTGATATTAAAATGCAGGTATTGAGAATTTTTGTTAATAGCCTGCTTAAATTTATAAAAATTTTCCATTAAAACACATTTTTTTTCTTTTGTTTCTTTGATTTTTTTCCCCTATAAGCAGCTCAGACACAACCTGTTCTAGGTCCATTAAAAGTCAAGGAGAGCTGAGTTCCCAGTAAATCAAAACCCGATTTCCATGTGTTTCAGTATTTTTAGTTGATTTTACAAAACATGGATCATTTTCCCCTTCTTAATTGTATTATAATTTATATGCTAAATCAAGGGAAAATAGTTTTCTGGGAGATTTGACATGTACAAATTAATCTGCTTTTCTCTTCTGAAGCCACCACTTCTTTGGGCCATGCATGCATAAATGTGGCTGTAGATAAGGATATTTTAATTATTGCAAGATTCTACTTTCCTCACTTAAACTGGGAGATCCACACTAGTACTGACATGTTCTGGAAGTGGAGGAACAGCCCATAATTTGCTTAGAGACTCCCTTTCAATTATTTAGCATAAAGCTAGGTTGCAACTATAAGTGAGCATTTATCCATTTATATAGCACTGCTGTTTATTTTTGTTCATGAAATCAACACTCCTGTGTTCAAGTGCACTTCCTACATATTTCCCAAATCTAAGTTCTATCCAAAAATTCATTAGCTGTTTTTTTTTTTAAACAAATAAAAGCTTTACCCTAGAACTTGTAAATATGCCCACAAAGCATTACTAATACACTTACTGCAAACATCTTGTAACAATTTATTTAAGATATACTTTAAGGGGTTGGAGAGACATCTGAGCAGTTAAAAGTTCTGGTTGTTCTTGAAGATAGCCCCAGTTCGGTTCCCAGCACTCATATGGTGACTAGCAACCATCTGTAACACTAGTTTAAAGGGATCCAATGCCTTCTTCTGATCTCTGCAGGTATTGCAGGACATGAATGTACTTACATGTACAGGCAATACACTCATGTACATAAAATTAAAAATAATACTTTAAAAAAATCTTACCTATGTTTCAATTTTTTAACATAGTAACAATTTTGTGCAAAGTGATTGACAGCTCTCCTGTAATAGACATATTGAAGCTCTGAAAGAGAAACATATTATAATCACTCATATATGTGGATATACCTAGCCTCAGTGATACAAGAACCACTGCACAGAAATCATGATCAACTTGTGCCCCTTGTTGACTGACTTGGGAACTCTTATTTATTCTAGGTTATTACAGAAAACCTTTTATTTCTTTTAGCTTTCATGCATTTTAATAGATTCACTCTATAATGAACAAAAGTCATCAAAACTTGAGTGGAGAAGTCAGTACAGTAAATAACAAGCACTCATTTCAACCCCCCCCCACACACACATTATATTCTTATGGGGACCAAATTACCTATTATCAACACAACATAGGCAGATGCAGTTATAAATTGTATTTCTCATTGTTTTATGATTGTGACAAAATCTGTGTTTTTTGCTACTTTCAAATTTCATTAATTGCATTTTCCTTGACATAAGATTCTATATGTTACATTTTAAAACCTGAAAATCCATCTGATGGAATTTACCAATAAGAACTGTTCCAGTCTCTGTTTTGTGATCCAAGACTGGCACCTACTGGCATAATAAATTCAGTTCACAGAAGGAGAAAACTTCAATCACAAGCTGTAGAATCTTATTTTGTGTGTTCCTGTAATGTAGGTTTTACTTTGGATAACATTTCAAAATTAAAGGGAGAACTGCTCTTCTTTAGGGGAGTGATTCTAGATAGGTTGATCAGGCTCCAGTGAATGAACTCGCTCCAACGGACATCTAGGGACACAGATTTGACCCAACAGGTCTTAAATAAAACAGGACACATGAAATCTGTTAGGGGGAGCTGATAGAGGTGCATATAGGGAAATGGGTCTAAATATGATTAAGATATGTTGTTTACAATTCACAATATTCAAGAACATATATTGTAAAAATTAAAATAGAAAAATATCACGAACTAGATTTGTAATACCAAAGATACATTTAAAAAATAAATTCTGAGAAGCCTCTCTCCCACCTGAAGGCCTCTCTCGGGGTAAGTCCATTGTTCCCTCAGCGCATTGACTCCCCCTGCCTCATTCACCCTCCCATCTCTACTGCTGTTCTCTCCTCAGAGTTTGGGCGCTGCCCCATTCCTTGTCCTGGGGCCCAAGACACCTGGGGAACCAATAAAGCTTCCTGATCCTTTTCTACCAACATAGTGCCTTCTCTGGGCCCCAGGGGTACTGCTTCTGGTCCTGGCCCCACCCTCAACTCCCTCTGCTTAGCTGGGCCTGCACCACCCAGCAGCCTATTTCTGGGACACTGAGGCTGACCTTTCCTCTTCCTGATCCTTTGCATCCAGACCAAGCCAGCTCCTCAGTGCAGTCCCCAGGAGGCCTTGGGGCCTCTTCCCAGCCCATCTGCCTTTGCATCTCTTGGTGTTATGGCCACCAGCTGCCCTAGACCAGCATCTTTCCTGGGCCAGGCTCACAGGCCAGTCCAACTCCCAAATTCCTGAGGCCAAAATCATTCCTGGAGGGATCCAGACCTTAGGAGAAAGCCTGAAAACATCTGACACCCACCTGATTTGGGCCTCTGTGGGAACTCCAGGAGACAAAAGCAATCCAGCCACTCCAATATAAATTCAAAAGAGAGAACCGGAAGCTTAGACAAACAAGTTTTTCATGAGCAAAAAGTAAACCACAAAGACACAAAAAGTACACAAAAAGAAGCAGACCTAAACTTGAAGACTTGAGTCTCACAGAAGAATCAGGAACTACAAAAGAAATACACATATCAAAATCACAGAGAAAAATAACATGAAAAACCAAAATAACATATCCCCACCAAATACCAATAGTCCTCTAGAGGAGAACAAAGAAAACCCCCTAGAGATAATGCAGGACATGGAACTCAAAAGAAAAATTATAAACATGATAAAGGAATTCAATGAATTAAAGAATACACACACACACAAAAAAAAAAACAATCAAAGAACTGAAAGAAGATAGGGATAAACTTCTGAATGAATTCAGAAAAGAGTTAGAAATATTGAAGAATACTCAGTCTGAAATGAAGAAGGAAGTGAAACACTCAGTAAGCCAATTAGAAACGAGAGGAGAAAGCCTCACCAACAGGATGAAAGAAATGGAAAAGAGTATCAAGAAAGGAAGATAAAGTGGATGAAGTAGACCACAGAAGCAAAGATTATGAAAAATGTAAGAAACCACAAGAATGGAATATGCAGGAATTGTGTGAAAGCATAAAAAGACCAAACATATGAATACAGGAAGGAGAAGAATCCCAAGATAATGGCATGGACAAGGTCTTCAACAGAATTGTGGAAGAAAATTTCCCAAAATTGAAGAAAGACATGCCCATACAAACACAAGAAGCATATAGAACAACAAACAGACAGGACCAGAAAAGAAATTCTCCACAGCATATCATGGAAAAACACTACACTGGCAAAACAAAGAGACAATTCTGAAAGCTACAAAAGAGAAACAACAAGTCACAAATAAAGAAAAACCCATTAGAATTACATCTGACTGTTCAGTGCAAACTATGAAAGGTGAAAGAGCCTGGAACAAAGTGTTCCCAGTTTAAAATAACCAAAGATGCCAACGGAGATTACTATACCCAGTCAAAATATCTGTTATAGTCAAAGGGGAATGAAAAGTCTTCCATGACATAAATAGGGTGAAGGAATTCATGTCCACAAAACCAGCGCTTCAGAGAGTTCTAGAAGCAATACAAAGAGCTGAAGAAAGGAATGACTATACCCAAGGGATTGCGGAAAGAAATCCAATGAAGGTATAACTGTGGAAAGGTACAGCTACATCAAGAATGTAAATAGAAATAAGAATGACAGAATTCAATAACCATCTTTCATTAATAACTTTAAATATTAATGGACTGAAATCCCCAGTCAAAAACACAGACTAGATTAATGGATTAAGAAACAAACCCATCTTTTTTTTGTCTGCAAGAAGCTGATCTCAATTTCAAAGACAGACACTATCTCAAAGTGAAAGAATGGAAAAAAATACACCAAGCAAATGATACTAAGAAAAGAGCAGGTGCTACAATTCTACTTTCTGACAAAATAGACTTTAAAACTAATGAGATGAAATAAAGAGGGTCACTTCATTGATATTTA
>NW_008356004.1:459731-466195 GCF_000622305.1 Nannospalax galili
CCAGAAGCTGTAATCACCGCATGAACACATGGAGATTAAACAACACACTCTTGAATGATGAATGGGTCAAAAGGGAAATTAAGAAACAAATAAATATATTCCTGGAATTAAATGAAAAGGACAATACAACCAGACAAAACCTCAGGGACACGCCTAAAGTGGTCCCAAGAGGGATGTTTATAGCTCTAAGTGCCTACATCAAAAAATCTAAAAGAACACAAATAAATGATTTAACATTACAACTAAACCCACTTGAAAAGCAGCAACAAACAAAACCCAAACCCTGCAGAAAAGAAGAAATAACAAAAATCAGGGCAGAAATTAATGAAATTGAAACAAAGAAAACAATACAAAGAATCAACAATTCCAAGAGGTGGTTCTTTGAAAAGATAAACAAGATTGACAGACTGCTATCCAGTTAACCAAAAGAAAGAGCACTTCCAAATCAATAAAATTATAGATGAAAGGGGAAACATCACAACAGACACTAGAAAGATAGAAAACATTATAAGGGAATACTTTAAAAACCTATATGCTATTAAATTTGAAAACCTAAAATAAATGAACAGATATCTAAAGGCATGGGAACCACTAAAACTAAACCAAGAAGAGGTTAACAGCCTAAACAGACCCATAACACAAAAAGAAATTGAAAGAGTAATACGAAACCTCCCGACTAAAAAAAGCCCAGGACCAGATGGATTTACAGCAGAATTCTATCAGACACTTAAAGAAGATCTGCATCCAATACTACTTAATTTATTCAAAAAATGAGAAAGGCAGGGAGAACTTTCAAATTCCTTCTATGAAGCCAGCATCACTCTAATACCAAAGCCAGATAAAGATATAACAAAAAAGAAAACTATATACCTATATCCTTAATGAACATAGATGCAAACATTCTCAACAAGATACTTGCAAACCACATATAGACACACAGCAAAAAGATCATCCACCATGATCAAGTTGGGTTTATCCCAGAGATACAGGGATGGTTCAATATACGTAAGTTAATAAATGTTAAAAATCATAAAAATGGACTCAAAGACAAAAACCACATGGTCATCTCAATAGATGCAGAGAAGGCCTTTGACAAAATTCAACACGCATTTATGTTCAAAGTCCTAGAGGGAATAGGACAGGAGGGAACATACGTCAACAAAATTAAAGCCATATATAACAAACCCACAACCAATATCATTCTAAATGTAGAAAAACTGGAAGCATTCGCATTGAAATCAGGAACCAGACAAGGATGACCACTATCACCACTTCTCTTTAACATAGTACTTGAAACTCTTACAAGAGCAGTAAGACAAGAAAGGAAATTAAAGGCGTAATAATTGGAAAAGAAGAGATCAAATTATCCCTTTTTGCAGATGACATGCTATTATATCTAAGAGATGCCAAAAATTCCACCCGAAAACTCCTAGAAATTATTAACACGTTCAGGTAAGTGGAAGGTTACAAAATTAACCTACAAAAGTCTATAGCCTTTATATATAACAATAACAAGCAATCAGAGAGAGAACACATGGAAACACTCCTGTTCACAAAAGTGGCAGGAAAAAAAAAAAATCTCGGGGTAAACCTGACCAAACATTAAAGAGCTCTACAATGAAAATTTTAAATCTTTAAAAAAAGAAAATGAGGAAGACATCAGAAGTTGGAAGAACCTCTCATGCTCATGGATTGGAAGAATTACTATTGTGAAAATGACTATCTGACCAAAGTCATATAGAGATTCAACGCAATGCCAATCAAAATTGCTATGACATTTTTCACAGAATTGGAAAAAACTATCCTAAGTTTCATATGGAAGCACAAAAGACCTCAGATAAACAAAACAATCCTGAACACTACAAGCAATGTCGGGAGGATTACTATACCAGATTTCAAGCTGTATTACAGAGCTATAGTCATAAAAACAACATGGTACTGGCACAAAAATAGACCCCATAGAACAATGGAGCAAAATTGAAGACCAAAATATGAACAAATGCAATTTCAGCCACCTGATATTTGACAAAGGGGCCAAGAACATTAACTGGAGGAAAGACAGCATGTTCAGAAAATGGTGCTGGCAAAACTGGATCCCCACTTGTAGAAGAATGAAACTAAACCCCTATCTTTCACCCTGCACAAAAGTCAATTCCAAATGGCTCAAATATTTCAATGTAAAGCCTCAAACTCTGAAACTATTAGAAGAAAACACTGGGAAAAACCTACAAGATGTAGGCATAGGAAAGGATTTTCTAAACTGGACATAAATTGCTCAGGAAACAAGGGCAAGAATTAACAAATGGGACCTCTTTAAACTAAAAAGCTTCTGTACATCAAAGGAGACAACAAAGGAAGAAAACAGAAGACCCACAGAATGGGAGAAAATCTTCACCAGTGACACATCTGACAGAGGTTTAATAACCAGAATTTATAACGAACTCAAAAAACAGAGAACCAAGACAAGAAACAACCCAATTAAAAGATGGACTAAGGACCTGAACAGAGAGTTCTCAAAAGAGGAAATAAAGATTGCCAGGGGTTCGAACCAGCGACCCCCGGCGAGGTGAAGATTGGGGATGAGTAAGCATGCCGTTCACCAGCCCACGCCACCCCCATTACTGGGGACACTCAGATGCAACGGGGAGTCTTAGTCAGGGAGAGACTCATTTATTGCAAGTGTTCCAAAGCTTATAAAGGCACCTGGAATTCCCCCCCTCCCCCACTGAGAGTGTATCTTAAGGATGGTCATGCACTGATCATGCACTCCTCAGCAGTGCGGGAGTATTCTTCAGACTTTCAAAGCAAGCCAGGCCACACCCCCAGTAACATCCTTTCAGACCTATCCAAGGTGGGGCCTTTAGGTCCCCACAAAGATGGCTATGAAACATCTTAAAAGATGTTCAACATCACTAATAATTAGGGAAATGCAAATTAAAACCACTTTAAGATTTCACCTTACCCCAATCAGACTGGCGAAGATCAAAAAAGCAAATGATATCAAATGTTGGAGAGAATGTGGGGAGAGGGGAACACTCATGCACTGCTGGTGGGGCTGCAAATGGGTTCGACCCCTATGGAAAGCAATATGGGGAACTCTTTAAAAAAGTACAAATGAACCTACCATTTGACCCAGTTATACCACTCCTTGACATATACCCAAAGAACTGATCCTATTGCAGAGACACATGTACATCCATGCTTGTTGCTGCTCTTTTCACAATAGCTAAGAGATGGAAGCAAATTAAGTGTCCCTCAATTGATGAGTGGATAATGAAAATGTGTTTTATTTATATGATGGAGTTTTACTCAGCAATAAAAAAGATGAAATCAGTGAGAATGTTGCAGACATATCTACTGGTACCAGGATAATGGAAAGGAAACAGGGAGGAAAAGGAAAAGAAAGAACCTGAAAGAGAAGAACAGTAGGAAACAGGCCTTAATAAGGGAGATATGGATAAAAATTGGGTTAGTTTAAGGGAAGGGGGAGGGAAGGATACACAAGGAACCTAGGGGATAAAGGGAAAGAAGGAGCTCAAGAGATAGGAACATAGCTGAAGGGTATTCGTAAGGGAGAAAGGGGGGAAATGGGGCCACCTTAAGTGGGAAAACCATGATGGAGGGGTGAGACAATGTGAGAGATAAATAATGCCTATCTAGTTTTGAAAACCAGAGAGAACCGTATTACTCCTACAACCTACTGACAAATTATACATAGCAGATCTAGAAATATATGTGTAGGTAAGGTTTATCTGAGAATAACTCATCTTTCCCCAAGATTTATCTACATGACACACAGTAATTAAAAATACTGGACTGGTGGAACGAATCTTCTTGGGTGTTTAATAGACATACTTTGAGGTATATAATAATTTGGTCAGAGGGACATAAAGGACCGTTTTTGCTCCTTGCCATACTAGAGTGACTAGTTCCCAGGGACTATGAACATCTTCCAAAATGTCGTATCATGGTGGTTGGTCGCCTGTCCTCTTGATCAAGGAGGCTAAGGAGACCCCATCAGATGGACTTGAACCAGTGTCTGGTCTATAAAAAGGAGGGTCAACACAAAGGAATCATTGCCTCCATGCTTCCAAGTGAAGCCAACCATGTTTGATCAGGACCTTTGACTTATCTTCACATAGGTGGGACTGGTAAAAGAAAGGAGCCAGGGGCACCTCCCAAGCCCATGTGATCCCAGAGGAACAGATCCTCAAACGACCTTAAGAGTAATAATAAATCGGTTTTATCTGCACCAACTCTACGGCCTTAAACACCCAAAAGGAAAGTATAACCAAAGATTAAATGGGCCAACATAATTTCTTAAGAGTCCATATGTATAGCTAAAAGCTACATAACAAGAGACAATGCCAGAGAAGTAATACTTTCTTGTGAGCTGATGGCCAGATTGGCCAAAGGGATTCCCAGATAGTAACCCAGCATAGAACTAGGAAAATTAACAGCAGACCCTACTCTTATCCAAAGGAATATAGACAACTGATTACCAGTAGATGAAGAACAGCTCACCCTGCTAAAACTAGACCTCTAGATAGGCTGACTAGATTCATCAGAAGGGCAAGTAGTGCAGAATGGCTAGGGGTGCTGACAACACAGCAGACAGTAGCAGGGATATCAGACTATAAGGGCTCTAGTGAGGGAGGGAGGCTATGGGAGGGTGCTACCTGGGAAGTGGATGTATAAATAAAGAAAAAAGAAAAAAAAATTCTTCAAAGCATAAAAATTTGCTCTTTAATAATTAGTAGATATGAAAAACATTGCCATTGAAATCTACCTGATGACTTTATATCCATGCTCAGATGCCACGAGCTCAAAAAGTAACTGACTGTGACCAGTAATAATCAGATATATAGAGATTAGAAACACATGTGCATCATAGTGTCAATTGTATTAAAAATGAATTTTTCTGAAAAAACTGTATTTTAATAATGAAATGAGATCCTGTTTTAAAGTTTAAAAGCTCATTTAATTTTATGTCTTATAGGGATTATACAGAGTACAATATTGTATAACTTTATCAATTCAACTGTTAACCTAAAAATTTACAGCCAGTTTCGAAAGAGATGCATCTTAGCTCTGGAAATTGTTATTGAATATGTCAATGCTGTAGTAATGAAATGTTTCTTCTAATTATATTGTAATTAAATAATTTAAAAATATATACATCCTATATGTAATACATATGTGATTATTTATAGAATTATATACATGTAGAATATGTGCATCTTCATACATGTATAGTATGCACATCTCTATAACTTCTATTGTGTGAAGAAGTGTACAAATGTAGGTAGAGTTCAACGATGGTATTGTTTAACCTTGTTTGTTTATTTGCCTATATTTTCCATCAAGTACAAGTGAGAAGTATTAAAATGTCCAACTCTCAATCTAGATGTGTCTAGTTTTAACTTTTGCTCTTTGCCAGTAGGTAAACCATGTATTTGGAATCTATGTGATGAAGCACATGCTTATGTAGCATCAGTATGTATTGTTCATACATTGCTTTCATTGTTGTTATTAAAGGTTCCCTTAATCTTTGATACTAATACTTAACCTGAAGGCCAATTTGTCTAATATCAGTTACAAGTGCCTCTATTTTAGTGGTTGGTGTGCTATTCCACTTTAATTTCCTCTTGTGCTTTGAAATTAAAGTGCATTTCTTTTAAAAAGTAAATAAATAAATAATAAATAAATAAATCCTGAATAAAATCTACAAAGTTAAAGAAACACAGTAAATTTACAAATTGCTATTTGGGTTTCCAAACCATTGGAACCAGCAAGCTAGAATTTGTTATCAAGAATAAGTATGTTCCAAAAGCTTCAGTTAAGAATTATGGATAGAAAATGCATGGAAGTTCTCAGATTCACCTAAGACCCTTTGAAGTAGGACGTAATAGCTCACAACAGTTCTATCAATGTTTCTAAGGGTAGGCAACACAAATAATAGTTCAGTTTCCAACCAATAACTGATGTAATAAATATAAAATAGAGAATAACTTGTGAAAATCTACTTTTATTATTTTGCTTTCATTTTTTAGTCCTGTTCTGCCACATATGAATTGGTGGTCTCTCTGTCAGAATCCCAGTTCTTAGAACTCTTGCTTCCTTCCTTTTCCCTACTCTATTCCTGCCTTGTATGATCAGTCCACATAGTCTCTATCTAAACAAATACTTATCTGATTCACTTGAAATTTATCAGTGCTCTTGTCAGATCACTGTTTTATCATTGGGAATACTGTTTTCATTTGACTATTTTTTTCTTACCACTACAAGTAATGGTATCTTCAACACAGCAAATATTTTTAAAATGTAAATTCTATATTTAATTAGCATCAGAAGATTTGTATGGGGAAGAATATTTCTGTATATAGAATAGTGCCTGGCAAATGCTACATCTATAATATTAGCCCGTTTGTCATCGTGTTATGCTAATTACAATTTCTTTACTT
>NW_008356004.1:466239-474956 GCF_000622305.1 Nannospalax galili
TATATAAACAGCTTTTCCAGGATCAAATGTGTGATTGGATTTATTACATTTGTCTTGCTTTATACACAATCTCTGGTTTTATGAATATCTTAGCAGAGAAAAACCTTAATTTTTATAAATGCTGTCCTATAGATTTGTATTTTAGAAACGATGTTTTGCATGTAAATTATTTTTCTTAATCCATTCTCATTAAATTATATGATTAGTTTCTATATTGTGGTTATCAAATATTATTATGAATATCTTGAAAACATAGGAACTCATTGAGGTAGAATTGACATGAGTAAGGAGTAGATATTTAAATCCACAATTGATAAATGTTGACATGTTAAATACCCATGAAATCATCGCTAGAATCAACATAGTGGACATACATGTTTTCACCAAAATCTTTCTCCATCCTTTGTGTAACCTAGAACTCCAGTCCCTGATCAGCTCCCTGACACTCACATAGACAATAGCTAATTACTTTCTTGCCATAATATTCTAAAATTTCTAGAACTTGATGCAAATGAAATCAGAGAGATATTAGTTGTCATATTTCTATTATCTCACTGGGTTTTATGTTTTTTGTATATAATCCACTAAGTCTGATTAGTTCTATCTATATTCTTATGTGTATGAGGTCATCCAGATGGTACTTTGCTTATATTTCTTATTCCACTCTAGGTTAGAAACCTTCAGTTGTCAACTTCACATACCTGGGTAGAGGAAGTCTCTATTGGGAAATTTCTCTCATTGAACTGGCCCGTAGCCATGTCTGTGGAGTATTTTCTTGAAATCTGAGTGATCTGGGAGGGCCCAGGCCCTCTGCATGGTGCCACCCCTAGGCAGCTTGTTCTGTTCCTGCCTTGAGTTCCTGTCTTGGTTTCCCTTGATAATGGATTCTGTGCATGTAAGCCAAATAAACCCTTTCCTCCCCAAGTTCATTTTGGTGTGAGTGTTTTTATCAGAGCAATTGAAAGCAAACCAGAATATATTCTACTCCCTCAACCTCTCTTGTTCTTACTCTAGATAGGTTTCTCTGCTTTGGTGGTGGTGGTGGTGGTGGTGCGTCTAAGTGTGTGTTGGACCTAGATTCTACGCATGAGTGAGGTTCTTTTCTTAGTTTTTGAGGAACATCCATGCCAACTTCCACAGTGGATGATCTAGTTTGAATTTCTATCAGCAGTGCGCAGTTGTGTTTTCACGATAATTTCTTGTTTGTTTCCTTGATAAGTTATTTAGTCTGGAATCCAATTTGTGCTGCCTGAGAACTCTTGGATGCAGGTCTAATTCTCTGGAACTCTGCCATCTTACCCATGTTCACCCCCTTAAAGAAAACTGACTCTCTTACTACCAGAGTTATCAATTGCCTAGCTCCTCAGCTGGGCATAGGGTCTTTTGTCCACCTCCCCTCTATTCTTTCATTTTGTCTGGCATGACGATGCACAGGTTACTTGTCATATATTGCAAAATGAAGCTTCTTTGATATATACTGAGAGATGCAATAATCTGTGGTTATTTATTTATTCTAGGTGTTAACTCTCTGTTAAATGTACAGTTGGTAAAATTCTATGGACTGTCTCTTCAATCTACTGAGATACATAAAATGCTTACATTTTGATAAGTATGTTATGAGTCTGATATGAAAACTTCCAAATTTAGAGCACATGCATTGTTAAAAAACATATGTTCAAAAAATAATCTACCCAAGGTGTTTACTGGGAAATATCCAGTATGAATCTCTGAAAATATCCTTATCAGATCACCTATGGATTTAAGCTTTGACAAGTTGTATTTTTCTTGCCTTCTTTTAAAGGAGAGTGTGAGTTTGGAATGGAATGTCATGAAGCCCAGGCTGACCTTCAAGTCTAAATTTGATTCCCCAAGTTCTGATTATAGATGCGTGCTATTTATCAGATTCTGATTCCCAACTATATTTCAAATGGCTTTCTTTTTCCTAGAAAACCTTCTTCTAAAGTAGAACTCAAGAAATAAATGAAATTATGAGACAGAAATAACAAACAGTGACCTTTGATAAACAAACCGAACATTGTTATGGCCCACGAAGCTGAGAAAGAGGCCTAAAATTGAGCAAAACCAATAGTGCAACAGTGACTCCATTCACTGAGAAAGAGGCCTAAAAATGAGTAAAACCAATAGTGCAACAGTGACTCCATTCACATGTAGGGTTCAGTGCACACACAGAATATCAAATATGTACCAGTCCTTCAGGGTAAACATAAATATAAATTATATATATATATATAAAAAATCATTAATTCATTAAAAACATACATGAGGGTGGAGAATGGCTCATTGGGTAAAATGCTGCACAAATGTAAGGACTGGTTTGGATCCCTAGTACGTACAAAATATTGGGTGTGGTGATGTGTGTCTGTAACTCCATAACTGGGAAATAGGCAGAGAATCCACAGAACTTGCTAGCTATCTAGTCTAGCAAAATTTGCAAACACAAGATTCATGAGAGACCTTTTCACAAAAAACAATGTAAAGATCAATGGAGGGGGATAACCATTGTCAAGCACTGGACTCCAAATGAGCACAAGTATGGGTAATCATATCCAAAAGCACATGCATATATCCTCCACACAAATAAATTTATATTATATATAATTCCTTGAACAACATTTACAAGGAAGTCGATACTAATAATAATACAACTATACATCCCAAGGATATATGCTTTATAAGTCAAATCATGCACTCTGAAATCATGCTCACAACTAAATCCATAACTTGTGTAACAATAGCGATGCTGCAAAAGTTTCTCATCTAATTTGTCAAAATTCCTTCATATTAATGGCAGTCTTCCAGTAGATAATCCTAGATGGGGTGTTAATGAACATTAAAGTGATCTAGATCTATATACACAATTTCTTTCTTGGTTTGTGTTTTTATTACTTTCATACATATACTAAAATGGTCAAGAAAATCAGGTGCTACTTGATTGGTTACTATCGTCTTTTATCCAATGTTTGAGAGTTGCAAATAGGAGTTGGATTAAAAGAAACCAAAGAATATTCATCTTTATACAAACAAAAACAGAGTATAAACTAATAATCCCACTACTTTGTCTGTGAGTTGTTTCCTTCTGACATAGATCATAGATACATTCCTGAGTTCAAACTTTTTTAATTAAAAAAATATTTTATTTATCATTTTTATTTTATGTTTATGAGTGTATTTCCTCCATGTATGTGAGTGCACCCATGTTGTGCAATGTCATGGAAATCAGAAGAGGGCTTCAGATTCTCCTGGAACTGCAGTTAAAGTCGGTTTGTAGCTACCATGTTGGTGCTGGGAATTGAATCTGGGTCCTCCACAAGAGCAATCAGTGCTCTTAAGAGCTGAGCCATCTCTCCAGACCCCTGAGTTCAAAATTATAATTAAAAAAAAAAAAGTTTAACAACCCCATAGTTGAGACCACCAGAGAGTGCCTAGTTCTGGGCTCCCTCTGGCCTCCATCGGATAGAGTGGTAGAGGGCCTGAAAACACATGAGACTCCCTGAGAGCCCCCATTCTGCCTCCATACGGTAAAGGAAGCCTGAGCGTACCTGATTAGAAACTGAATTGGGCTTCTGTGGGTACTCATGAATAGCTGATCTGCAGCCATCCATTCCCACCAAATTGAACCTGAGAGAACCTGTACCCTGTACCAATCAGCTTTACATAACCAATAAAGAAAGGATCTAGGCACCCCGATAATACAAACAGAACCATACTTCAACTTAATTCTCATAACAGAATCATAAACAACAAAAGAAAGTCACATGCCAAAATCACAATGAAACAATAATAAAATGGAAAGCCAAACACTACGTCTCCACCAAACCTCACCAATCCTGTAGAAGAGTTCTAAAAGGAGAACCTCCTAGAGATAACCCAGGACAGTAATTATAAAAGAACAATCATAAACATGATCAAGGAATTCAGCAAATTTAAAGAAAGCATAAGCAAACAAATCAAAGAGCTAAAAAGATAGGGATAAACTTCTGAATTAATTCACAGAAGAGATAGAAATATTGAAGAAAACTCAGGTGGAAATGAAGAAGGAAGTGCAAAACTCAACAAGCCAACGTGATAAAACATGGGAAAGTGTCACTGCTAGAATGAATGAAATGGAAAACAGAATATTAACACTGGAGGATAAAGTTGAAGAATTGGACCACTCAAGAAAGATTATGGAAAATTTAAAAAAACAACAGAAATGGAATATGCAAGAGATGTGGGAAACCACGAAATGATGAAATCTATGGATTATAGGAATAGAAGAAAAAGAAGAATTTCAGGTTAATGGTGGTGGCCAGATCTTAAACAAGATTGAAGAAGAGAATTTACCAAAATTAAGGAAAGACATCCCCATACAAATACAGGAAGCATATAGAACACCAAATAGACAGGATCAGAAAAGGAACTCCTCATGACATATCATAGTTAAAAACTAACTGTACAGAACACAGAGATAATACTGAAAGCAGGAAAAAACAAGTCACACAAAAGGAAAGCCCATCAGAATTAGAGCTGACTTATCAATGCAAAATGTGAAAGTCAGAAGAGCCTGGACCAAGGTATTTCCAGTTGTACATGACAATAGATGCCAGCCCAGAGTACTCTACCCTGCAAAAATGTCTATTATAGTTGAAGGGGAAAGAAAAATCTTCTATGATATGAATAACCTGAAAGAATATATGACCACAAAACAGGCCTTTAGAAGAATACTTGTAGCAATACAGAGAGAAGAGAGAGAAACAACTATACCCCAGGGATACCAAAAGAAAATTAATAATTGTATAATTTAGAAAAAAAAATTAGACAAAGAACACAAACAGCACTCAAAATAACAGCAACCAATACACATCTTTCAATAATAACCTTAAATATCAATGGACTGAACTGCCCAGTCAAAAGACACAAGCTAATTGAATGGATTGATAAACAAAATCCATCTCTTTTCTGATTGCAAGAAACCCATCTCATGGAACTTTTTCAAAACTGACGACAACTGGGCCACAAAACAAAACTTAACAACAACAAAAACAAATAATTCCATATATTCTATTGGACCACAATGCAATAAGGCTCAAAACCAACACTCGACAAAGTCCTAGACATTACACTAACTAGTGGCAATTGAACCACACATTCCTAAACAATGAGTAGGTCAAAGGAGAAATTAAGAAAGAAATAAAAGAATTCCTAGAATTCAACAAAAAGGACAATACAACACAACACAACCTCTGGGACACATTTAAGCAGTTCTAACAGGGAAGTTTATAGCTCTAAGTGCCTACATTAAAAAATTAGAGAGACCAAATAAATGACCTAACACTTCAACTCAAGGCACTGGAAAGGCAAGAACAAATGAAACACAAACCTAGAATAACAGAAGAAATAACAAAAATCACAGCAGAAATTAATGAAATAGAAACAAGGAAAACAATACAAAGAACCAATGAATCTAAGAGCTGGTTCTTTGAAAAGCTAAACAAGATCGACAGACACTTAGCCAGTTAAAAGAAAGGAAGAGCAAATCCAAATCAACAAAATCAGAGATGAAAGGGAAAACATCACCATTATAAGGGAATATTTTAAAAACCTATATGCTACTAAATCAGAAAATCTGAATGAAATAGATGGATATCTGAAATCATGGGAACCACCAAAGTTAAACCAAGAAGAGATCAATGGTTTAAACAGACCCATAACACATAAGGAAATTGAAACAGTAATACAAAGCCTCCCAACTAAAAAAAAGTCCAGGCCCAGACGGATTTGAATTCTACCAGACATTTAAAGAAGACCTCCAACCAATACTACTTAAATTATTCAAAATGATGGAAATAGAGGGAGAACTCCCAAATTCCTTCTGTGAAGTGAGCATCACTCTAATGCCCAAACCAGGTAAAGACACAACCAAAAAAGAAAACTGTAGACCAATATGCTTAAAGAACATAGGTGCAAAAATTCTCAACAAAATACTTTCAAATTACAAACAGACACACATCAAAAGGTGATTCACCATGATCAAGTAGGCTTTATCCCAGAGATGCAGGGCTGGTAGAATATATGCAAGTCAATAAACATCATTAATCATATAAATGGACTCAAAGACCAAAAATACATTGTCACCTCAAGTAGATGCAGAAAAGTCTTTTGACAAAATTCAACATACATTTATGTTCAAAGTCCTAGAGGGAATATGACTGGACAGACATAATTAAAGCTATATACAACAAACCCACAGCCAACATCATTCTAAATGGAGAAAAACTGTAAACATTCCCATTAAAGGATGTCTACGGTCTCCACTCCTTTTCCACATAGTGCTTGAAACCCTTGCTAGAGCAACAAGACAGGAGAAGGATATTAAAGGAGTACTAAATGGAAAAGCAGATGTCAAACTATAACTCTTTGTAGATGATATGATACTATACCTAAGAGATCCCAAAAGTTCTGCCAGAAAACTCCTAGGACTGATCAAGATTTCCAGTATAGTGGCAGGTTTTAAAATCAATCTGCAAAAATCAGTGGCCTTTCTATATACCAACAATAAGCAATTAGAGAAAAAAATGGAAATGCTGCAAAAAAATAAATACAATATCTTGGAAAAAATCCGACATAAGACAACAAAGATCTCTACAATGAAAATTTTAATTCGTTAAAGAAAGAGACTGAGGAAGACACCAGGAGATGGAAGGACCTCCCATGCTCATGGATTGCAAGAGTTAATATTGTGAAAACAACCATCCTATCAAAAGCAATATATAGATTCAATGTTATCCCAATCAAAATCCTCCCTACATACTTCACAGAATTAGAAAAAGAATCTTTAAATTCATATAGAATCACAAAGGACCCCAGATAGCCAAACAGCCCTGAGCACGAAGAGGGGATTACTATACCAGATTTACTACAGAGCCATACTCATAAAAACAGCATGGTACTGGCACAAAAATAGACACATAGATCAATGTAACATCACTGAAGATCTAAACCTATTTACATGCAGTTTGAGCCACCTGATACTTTACAAAGGTACCAAGAACCCACAATGGAGGAAAGACAGCATCTTCAACAAATGGTGCTGGCAAAACTGGACCTCCACCTGTAGAAGAATGAAACTAGATCCTTATATTTCACCTTGCACAGAAGTTAGCTCCAAATGGATCAAAGACCTCAATGTGAAACTGGAAACCCTGAAACTATTAGAAGAAAATATTGGAAGTAACTCAACGTATAGGAAAGGATTTTCTAAATCAGTCAGAAGTTGCTCAGGAATTAAGGTCAGCAATCAACAAGTGGGACCTCATTAAACTAAAAATCTTCTGTACAGGAAAAGAAACAACCAAAAAAGTGAAGAGAAAATCCACAGAATGGAAAAAAATATCCACCAGTGACACATCTGACAGAGGTTTAACAGCCAGAATAGGTAAAGAAAAAAAAAATCGAGAAACCAAATGAAACTGAAAAATGGGCTAAAGATCTAAACAGAGAGTTCTCAAAGGAAGAAATAAAGATGGCTAAGAAACATCTCAAAAAGTGTTCAACATCATTAGTAATTAGGGAAATGTAAATTAAAACCACCCTAAAGTATCATCTTACCCCAATCAGACTGGCTAGGAGCAAAAGAACAAATGATACCAAATGCTGGCGAGGACGTGGAGAAAGGGGAACTCTCGTTCACTGCTGTTGGGATTGCCAACTCTTGCACACTCTATGGAAAACAGTGTGGAGAACTCTTAAAAAACTAAAAATGAACTTACTGTATGACCCAGTTATACCACTCCTTGGCATATACTCAAAGGACTCGTCCTATTGTAGAGACATTTGTACAATCATGTTTGTTGCTGCTCTTTTCATAATAGCTAAGAGATGGATGTAAACTAAGTGCCCCTCGGCTGATGAGTGGTTAACAAAAATGTGGTATATTTACCCAATACAGTTCTGTTCAGCAGTAAAGAAAGATGAAATAATGAAATTTGCAGGTAAAAGGATGGATCTAGAAACTGTTATACTAAGTGAAGTAACACAGCCTCAGAAAAACAAACAAAATATGTTCTCCCTCATATGTGGATCCTAGCACCAAATCCTTTTAAATTCAAGGTCCTTTTAATAAGACAATGGTATACAGCCTCATCACGACTTCAGCTGAGCCTGATTGCTAAACAAATCACAGTTCAGCTTGTTGACAGCTGTGGTCATTCATTAGTGGAGGGCCAAGCAGGGTGATTGGATCCTCACCAGATTATCCACCCACTCTTGTCAGCCAACTGTATGTTATTTGACCCTAATCACACATGACCTCCTGGGTTTGGGGAGGGCTAAAGTGTACAATCATGGGAAAGCTATAAAGAGAAGGCTTAACACATCCAGTCTGCATACCTTCAGGTCATACATATACCTCAGCAGCCCCTCAGTTGTCTCAGTAAGTGAGCTCAATAAATTCTTTGGTTCCACATTAAAATTTTAATCAAACATTGGTTGACACAAGTACCTTAAAAGGGAATAAGCATTGCTTAGCATCCCCAGGAAAAGGATTCTCACAATGGATGGATAATTTATTTGTTAAAGCTATTTTGTCTCATAATTATTTTTTTAAGTGAGAATGTAAAAGATGTTAAAAATATATGGGAATGGAGATATTTTCTAAAATAGAAAAAATGAGAAAGCCTAAGCAAGTGATGAAGGTCTGTTTGGGTTTCTTATATAAA
>NW_008356004.1:475041-493321 GCF_000622305.1 Nannospalax galili
TTTATCCAAGCCTTATCTACATAGGATATGATGCTTAAAAGTACCAGACTGTTGGAACTAAACTTACTGGATGTTAAATAGCTATAGTTTGAGGCCTATACTAATGTGGTCAGAGAGAATTAAAGAACACTTTTTCCCTCTTGTCCTCCAAGGTCAACTAAGTTCCAGGAGACTATGGAACGTCTCTCAAAATGTCCTATAACTGTGGTAAGTCACCTGTCCTCTTGTTCAGAGAGGACATGGCAACCCCACAAGATGGACTTGAACCAGTGTCCAGTCTACCAAGAGGAGGATTGACTCAGAGGAAACATCTCATTCATGCCTCCAACTGAAGCCAGCCATGGTTGAGCAGGATCTTTGACTTATCTGCACATAGTTGGTACTGGTAAAAGAAAGGAGCCAGGAGCACCTCCCAATCCCATGTGACCCCTGAGGAACAGATCCTCAATTGAACTTAACTGTAAAAATAAATTGATTTATTTGGGTCAACTGTATGGTCTTAAACACACAAAAGGGAGGTATAATAAAAGAGTAAAGTTATCAGTATATTTCTTTAAGAGATCAAGGTATTAGACTTCCAAGACATTAGGCATAAATGTATATTAAAAAGTTATTTAGATAATTATTTCTCATTGATGTTTTTGTCCCTAACCAGAAAGTGATGCTCAAATGTAAGATGTCAATTCTTGGTCTCCAGTACTGTTGTGCCCACCTGTATCTAAGGGAGACAACCGGCTATTGTTCCAAAATGATGGACATAAATTTGTTTTCTCACACTATCTAGAAGCCTTTGAGAGGGAACTGATACTGCTTCTAACCACTCCAACATCTATCAAAGTGCCTAAAAGCAAATCCTGAATCCATTACTCTAGAGTCCAGCCTTGGAAGACAAAAGAAAAATGAGGAGGAACCCAATAGAGGGATGCTTTTGGAAGCCCTTGTGATGAAATTCCAGTGGATTCTCATATGGACATTTGAAAATTGCCCTGTTCTGACTTTCTTCTAGTTCCCTGTCTAGGACTTGTAATGCTCTTGCCTTTACTTCTCCTTCACTTTTCCTATTTCTAATTCAAGAACTTTCTTTTCCCCTTAGTGATGAGTTATGCAATCTGAGAGTCTTTTAGATAGACCCATTGAAAGGGTACTCCAATTGTCTCACCCTGAGGCATGGAAGAAGCAAGAGAGGTCTGTGTCCCAATTCCCTTTCAGCAATTTGAGTAACCTCTTCAGAGGATTGTGTGATAAGAATAAGAGGTAGGAATTGGCTAGGCAGTTAGGGTATAAAGACCCCAAAGAAAATACTTTCTTGGCTAAAAGTCAAAATGACCTTTGGCCTCTTAGCAACATACTCTGTTCCAAAGTCCAAAAATGACAAAAGTATTTGGGAGCTTGTATCTAATCCTTAAAAGGTTCTAGGGTTACCTCCTCAGAAGGGAGAATGTTAGAGTAGTCAAATGTCCCATAAAAATAAATATACATGCAGGCAGTACACTCATACACATAAAATAAAAACAATAAATAAAATATTAATAAATAAGTCAAAGAAGAAGAAAGAGTACTTGAAGTTATCAGAAAAAAAGTGACAGGGAGATATGGGAGCTGTTGGAGGGGAGGAACTGTGCACGATTTTGATCAAAACAGTTTACATACATGTATGAAATTCTCAATAAATAATTTATTAAAAAAAAAAAAAAAACATCAGTTCTCTGGCCCAGGAGTAATCAGCTGCCTAAAGTTCTTTGACTAAAGTTGAGGCCTGCTGCCTATTTCCCCATTTCTTTGCTGGGTTTTTGTCTGCTTCAGTTTACGTGGGTCATGCATGCTGTCACCATTGCTATCGATGCATATGAGCATGGTCCCAGGAGCTTGTTAAACTCTGTTTCCATATGGTCATGTACCTTCTTTCCTGGCTCTTACAATTTTTCCACCCCAACTTCCTTGATGGTCCCTGAGTCAAGGGAGGGTGGAACAATATCTAAAGTTTTACAAATTATGTTTGGATGAGAGATATGTGTTTGAATGTTCTGTTACATAGTGAATCACCATGTATAATCACAGTCTATTACATATTTCAAAATAAACTCTAAGAAAAGGCTAAAAAAAAAAAAAAAAAGAAAAGAAGGCTGAGCAGGGGTCCAGGGAGCAAGCCTGTAGGGAGCGTTCCTCCATGGCCTGTGCTTGAGCTCTTGCCTCCAGATTCCTGCCCTGAGTTCCTTCATTGGGCTCCCTGATGAACTGTGACCCTGGAGATGTAAGCTGAATAAGCTCCCCAGTCAAAAAAAAAAGTCTTAAAATTTGGCTAGCTGTGGCCTTTGCACTCTGTTGTATAAGAGGCCTCACTGGTGAGAGTTGAGAGATGCACTAGTTTCTCCCCCCATCCCACTCCCATTTCTGGAAAGGACTTCTATATCAAACCCCTCCCACCCATGGCTCAGGGACCATTGTGGAAGAGAGGGTAGAAAGATTGTAAGAGCCTAGGTTGGTCCATGAGCATAGGGAGGCAGAAGATTCCATGTCACTGAAAGCTTGTACATATGAAATTATGACACTGGTGGCATTGAGCACAGGACCCATGCAAACTCAATCACACAAGGGCCCAGAGTGAGCTAGGGAAATGGGTAGTAGGTTGGACCTATTCTAGGAACTATTGGACACTGATCACTACTGGGTGAAAGAGAATAAGTCATACCAATGATCTATAGATATCCTGACTTGACTCCAGCAGATGAATTTGCACCAAAGGACAACTGTCTGTGTACAAATGCTTGACTAGATAAGACTTAACATGTATAGAAGAATACAGGAGGCCTGGTGGGGGATGGGGGAGGGTGTTTAAATTTGATTAAGAACTGTTGTGTGAAATATACAAAAGCCCAATAAAAATAAAAATTAAAAAAGTCAGCCTCTGCCTGCCTTGGTCTATGGTCTATCTAATGTTCTACTTTCCCCATTTTGCCTCCTTTACAACCACATTGAAAGCCCCAGAAACCAACAGCTAATGTGTGCCTCCTTCCCTGATGCAGTGCTCTCTACACATAGCACAGCATTAAAGGACAGGCAACTAATAGCCAGAAGAATTGGATGATATAAATGAGGGTGAATATTCACATCTGGTAGTTCAGCATTTATAAAGAAAGAGAGTAATATAAAAGAGCATATTGTAATAAAGCTATGAAAATTCCTTTACACAATGAAGAAAACACGAAGAAAGACAGGTGTAAGATTGGAGGTTTGGAGATCATAATAGAGATAACCATAAAGTCTGTTTTGTTATAGGAATTTTATTGAAGTATTGAAAGGCCAATCCTGAAAGGATTAAAAGGAGAGTTGCATTTCAGAAAACTCATGTGAGTAGAAGAAATAGAGAAGACAATGTTTTAATGTTTCAAAAGTATTTTGGGGGAGTGCACTTGAATTTTATTCAGCCATAAATAATGAAATTGTGTCATTTTCAAGAAGATAGAATGTGAGAATTCATACATCATATGTTCTCATGTATGTGGAAAAAAATAGAAAAGGAGTGATTGATGAGGTAAAGGGAAAGGAAACAAGGAGATGAGGAAAGACTAGAGGGTGGACATGATCAAACGACGATGGATGCATGTGTAAAAATGTCACAGTTAAATCCAGTTTTAGAAGAGATGGAGAAAAATGAAAGCATTTTTAAATACATGAAATGGGTCTTTTACTTTGAGTTATTCTTTTTTATTCTTATTGAATATTTGTGTATTTCATACAGAACATCTTATTCGTCATTATATCCCCTTTCCCACTGGTTTCCTCTTATATTCCCCCGACTTGATTCCATACATTCTGCCATTTGTGTTAAGGCCTATCATGTCAAGTTAGTGTTCCCAGATGTCCCTCAGTGCAAGTTCATCCACTGAGATCTAGTCAGCCTATCTAGAGTCCCTCCCTTTAAGAAGATCACCTCTACCTCACCCTGCAGTAATCAGCTGCCAATAATTCTTAGACTAAGACTGAGGCCTGCTCTTAATTTTCACAGTTCCCTGCTGGGTTTTTGTCTGCTTGAGCTTGCATGGGTCCTGTACATTCTGACGCCATTGCTGTAGGTTCCCAAGAGTCTCTAAGATCTATGACCTCTCAAACTATGTTTATTTGACTAGGTTTACAATACCGCACATGAGTTTTCTCCAATTTAGTGGACTTTAAGTTCAAATAGGTAGCTGTTGATTATCCCCAAGATAAAAGTGCCACTACTGCACAAATGTTGTTTGCTGTGCTCATCATTGATGTGGTTTTTTAAGCCTTGAATCTAGGGTTGGTCCACCTATTGATATTATCCCTCACCAGCTTGCAGAGTGCTCTCCCAAGCTATGAGAGCTGGCCTTTAGAGTAGGTGGCTTCCAGGTCAATTCCAGCTCTGTTGCTCTAAATCCTGTGTCTGTAGTATGTTCTGTCTTTAGCAATAGGGTCTTACCTTCAAGTTCTTGGAGGGACTCAAGGACTGTGGCAATAACCTGAGTAATTTTGGGAATCTCTTGGACTACTCTGGCCAACAACTCAAAAGAAGGTTTCTCCTGGCTGGTACTGTTTCTTGTTATGTAGTCTTCAGCTATACACGTGGACTCATGCGGAGATATTGTATGAGTAATTCTTAAGTAGATTTTTTAACTAAAACATTTCCCTGTTTTTTCATACTAGCTATACATTATTTATCCTTCATCTCTCTCTCTCTCTCTCTCTCTCTCTCTCTCTCTCCCTCCCTCCCTCCCCTGTCTTAACTTCCCTCCCCTCCCTCTCCTCCCTCCCCATGTAACATATCCCCATTTCTTCCTTGATAATTCCTGTCCGCTCTTATCAAACCTCTCTTGTGGTCCTTTTCCTCCTGTATCCCCATAGTTCCTTGTATACTTCTCCCCCTCCCATCCCATTTAACTAACCCCATTTTACACACTTCTTCCCTAGTAACACTTTTAGTAAAGTGGAAGAATACAAAATTAATCTACAAAAATCAGTCATCTTTCTCTATGCCAGTAACAAATAATCATAGAAAGAGTAGATGGAAACATGCCCATTCACAATAGCTTAAAAAACAAACTATCTCACATTAAACCTGACCAAAGAACTCAATGATTTCTACAATGAAAATTTTAAATTGTCATAGAAAGAGATTCAGGAAGACACCAGAAGATGGAAGAACATCCCATACTCATGGATTGAAAGAATTAATGTTGTGAAAATGACCATCCTACCAAAAGCAATATATAGATTAAATGAAATCCTAATATAAATCCCCATGACATACTTCATAGAATTAGAAAAAAAAAATCCTAAAAAGTCAACTCCAAATGAATCCAGACCTCAATGTGAAACATGAAATTCTGAAACCATTAGAAGAAGACATTGACAGTAACCTACAAGATAGAGGTGTAGGAAAGGATTTTCTAAATTGGACATCAACATCTCAGGCACTAAGGTCAACAGTCAGTAAACAGGACCACATTTAACTAAAATGCTTCTGTATAGCAAAAATAATAACCAAAACTGTGAAGATAAAACCCACTGAGTGGAAGAAAATCTTCACTAGCAAAACATCTGACACAGGTTTAACATCCAGAATATATAAAGAACTCAAAACACAAAGAATTTAGAAAACAAATGACCCAATTAAAAGATGGGCTAAAGAGCTAAACAGAGAGTTCTCTAAAGAAGAAATAAAAATAACTAAGGATCATCTTTAAAAGTGTCAACATCTTTAATAAATAGGGAAATGCAAATTTAAAAGGGAAATGCTCATTCACTGTTGGTGGGATTGCAAACTTGTTCAAACACTATGGAAAGTACTGTAGAAAACTAAAAATGAACTAAAAATGAACCTACCATATGACCCAGTTATACCACTCCTTGGTATGTACCTCATCTTATTGCAGAGACACTTGTACAACCATGTTTGTTGCTGCTTTTTTCACAATGGCTAAGAAATGGAAGCAATCTAAGTGTTGTTCAAATGATGAGTGGATAATGAAAATGTACATTTAAACAATAGAGTTTTTCTCAGCAGTAAAGAAAGATGTAATAATGATATTTGCAGGTAAATACATGGACCTAGAAATTGTTGTACTAAGTGAATTAACAGAGATTCAGAAAAACAGAAAATGCATGTTTGCTCTCATTTGAGGATCCTAGCACCATATTCTTACATGTGAGTATATAGCCTGATATAACTGCAGGAATCCAGAAAAAGGAAGAGAACCAGGGAGATAAAAGGAAAGAAAGAACCTGAGAAAGAAAAACAGTAAGAAATAGGTGTTACTAAGGGAGAAACAAGTTATTCTTTTTTAAAAAATTATTTATTAATAACCATATGATTAGAAGAGGCATTTCATTACAGCATTAACCTATTCAATAACAATTTCCAGAGCAAAGATGCATCTCTCAAAATTGGCTGTAAATTATTACAGTTATACAATATTGAGCTCAGTATAAACCTTATCAGACATAAAATTGAATGAGGTTTTAACCTTTAAAAAAGATCTCCATTTCATTTTAAAATATACTGTTTCACAGAGAAAAACTCATTTTTAGTGCTACTGACACTTAGATGTTTGCACATGAGTCTCTAATCTCATTACTAGTCACAGCCAGTTACTTTCAGATATCATTGGTACCTGAGCATGGATATAAAGTTATCAGGTAGATTTCAATGATAATGTTTTCAACTCTACTAATTAGCATGAAGCAAGTTTTTATGCTTCTTCCTCAAATGTAACTAATGTTTTTTATTTGTTGATTTTGTGTGTGTGTAAACTTGTTCAACCTCTATGGAAAGCAGTGTGGAGAACTAAAAATGCACCTACCATTTGACCCAGTTATACCACTCCTTGGTATATACCCAAAGAACTTATTGTATTGAAAAGACATTTGTACATCCATGTTTGTTGCTGCTCTTTTATTTCTTTTTTTTTTTCTTTTTGTATGTGTATTTTTATTCTTTTTTAAAAATCATTTACTTAACAATCACATACTTAGAAGAAGCATTTCATTACAACAACATTGACATATTCAATAACAATTTCCAGAGCTGAGATGCCTCTCTTTCAAATTTGGCTGTACATTTTTAGGTTTACAGTTAAATTATTACAGTTATACAATGTTGTGCTCAGTATAAACCCTATAAGACATAAAATTAAATGAAGTTTTAACTTTAAAAAAAGATCTCCATTTCATTATTAAAATACACAATTTCATACAGAAAAATTCATTTTTAATGCAATTAATATTAAAATTTTGCACATGCTTTTCTAATCTCTATATATCTGATTATTACTAGTCATAGCCGGTTACTTTCTGAGCTCCTTGGCATCAGAGCATGGCTATAAAGTCGCCAGGTACATTGCAATGGTAATGTTTTTCACATCTACTAATTATTAAGAAGCAAATTTTTATGCTTTGAATAATTATTATTTTTTAACCATTATTTTCTTTAATTTTGAATAACTACATGATTAGAAGAAGCCTTTCACTACAGCTTTAACATATTCAGTAACACACCCCAGAGCAAGAGTACATCTCTTTCACAAGCAGCTGCAAGTTTCTAGGTTCACAGTTGAGTTAATACAATTATACAACATTGAACTCAGTATAAGCCCTGTAAGACATAAAACTGAATGAGTTTTAACCTTTAAAAAAAGATCTCCATTTCATTTTAGAATATATTGTTCTTTGCAGAAAGACTCATTGTTTTTGCTACTATCACAGAGAGGTTGGTGCATGCATCTCTAATCTGTATGTATCTGATTATTACTAGTCATAATCAGTTGCACTTGGATCCTTGGTGCCTGTATATGTCTATAAAGTCATTGGGTAGATGTTAATGGTAATGTTTATCACCTCTACAAATTAGCACAATGTAAATTTCCATGCTTCCTCTTCAAATATAATATATTTTTTTAAATTGGTTGATTTTCTGTGTCTGTGTTTGTATATCAAACAGAACATCACAAACCATCTTATTCAACTATACACCCACTTGCCAGATAGCACCCTCCCATAGCCTCCCTCCCCACACTAGAGCCCTTATACTCTGATATCCCTGCTACTGTCTCCTGTGTTGTCGACAACCCCAGCCATTCCCCACTACTTGTCCCTCTGGTGAATCTAGTCAGCCTATCTAGAGGTCTTTGTTTTAGGAGGGTCAGCTGTTCCTCATCTAGCAGCAATCAGTTGTCAATATTCCTTTAGATAAGATTGGGGTCTGCTTTCATTTTCCCAGTTCTATGCTGGGTTACTACCTGGGAATCCCTTTGGCCACCCTGGCCAACAACTCAAAAGAAGGTATCTCTTATCTGGCATTGTTGCTGTTATGTAGCCTCTAGCTATGCATAGGGACTCTTAAGAAATTATATTCACACCTTTAATCTTTGGTTACACTTTCCTTTTGGGTGTTTAAGGCCATACAGTTGGCCCAGGTAAAACAATTTATTTTTACTCTTAAGATCATTTGAGGATCTGTTCCTCAGGGGTCACATGATCTTGGGAGGAGCTCCTGGCTCCTTTCTTTTACCAGTTCTGCCTATTTGAAGATAAGCCAAAGGTCCTGCTTGACCATGATTGGCTTCGCTTGGAAGCATGGAGGAAATGTTTCCTCTGTGTTGACCCTCCTCTTTGTAGACTGGACACTGGTTCAAGTCCATCTGGTGGGGACTCTTCGGCCTCCTTGATCAAGAGGACAGGTGACCCACCACAATTACAGGACATTTTAAGAGATGCTCATAGTCCCCTGGAATTAGTCTGCCTTGGAGGGCGAGGAGCAAAAACTGTCCTTTATGTCCCTCTGACCATATTATTATAGGGCTCAAAGTATGTCTGTTAAACATCCATGAAGGTTAGTTCCACCAGTCTGGTATTTTTAATTACTGTGTGTCATGTAGATAAATCTTGGGCAAATACCAATTGTTCTCATATAAACCTTAGCTAGACATATATTTCATGATCTGCTATATATACTTTGTCAGTAGGTTGTAGGAGTAATATGGTTCCCTCTGATTTTCAAAACTAGATAGGCATTACATATCTCTCACATTGTCTCACCCCTCCATCATGGTTTTCCCACTTAAGGTGCTCCCATTTCTCCCATTTCTACCTTAATAATCCCATTCTCCTATGATCCTACCTCTCTTGAGCTTTTTCTTTCCTTTATCCCTACATTCCTTATATACCCTTCCCTCTCCCTCCCTTAAACTAACACAATTTTTATCCATATTACCCCTTTTAAGGCCTTTTTCCTACTGTTCTTCTCTTTCAAGTTCTTTCTGCTCTGCTACATCCATTTCTTTTCCATTATCCTGGATCCTGTAGTTATGTCTGAATACATACTCACTTATCAGCATTTGGTTCTAGGATCCACATATGAGGGAGAACATATGTTGATTTTTTTTCTGAGTTTGTGTTACTTCACTTAATATAACATTTTCTTGAGCCATCCATTTACCTGCAAATTTCATGATTTCATCTTTCTTTACTGCTGAGTAAAACTCCATCGTATAAATGAACCATATTTTCATTATCCACTTGTCCATTGAGGGACACTTAGGTTGCTTCCATCTCTTAGCTAAAAAAACATGGATGTACAAGTGTCTCTGCAATAGGATGAATTCTTTGGGTATATGCTAAGGAGTGCCATTACTGGGTCAAATGCTGCCACACCAGCAGTGGATGAGTGTTCTCTTTTCCCCACCTCTGCTCCAACATTTGGTATCATTTGTTCTCTTGATTTTAGCCAGTCTGACTGGGGTAAAATGAAATCTTAAAGTGGTTTTAATTTGCATTTCCCTAATTATTAGTGATGTTTAAAATCTTTTAAGGTGTTTCATAGCCATTTTTACTTCTTCTTTTGAGAACTCTCTGTTTAGCTCCTTAGCCCATCTTTTAATTGGATTACTTCTTAATTCTGTTTTTTGAGTTCGTTATATATCCTGGATATTAAGCATCTGTCAGATGCATCGCTGGTGAAGATTTTCTCCCATTCTGTGGGTTTTCTGTTCACTTCCCTGGTTGCCTCCTTTGAAGTACAAAATCTTTTTAGTTTAATGACTTCCCATTTGTTAATTCTTGCCCGTGTTTCCTGAGCAATTGATGTCCGGTTTCAAAAATCATTTCCTACAGCTATATCTTATAGGTTTTTCCCAATGTTTTCTTCTAAAATTTTCAGAGTTTCAGGCTTTACATTGAGGTCTTTGATCCATTTTGAATTGACTTGTCTACAAGGTGAAATATGGGGGTTTAGTTTCATTCTTCTACATGTGGAGATCCAGTTTTCCCAGCACCATTTGCTGAATATGCTGTCTATCCTCCAGTTAATATTCTTTGCCCCAGTATTAAATATCAGGTGGCTGAAATTACATTTACTCATATTTGGGTCTTCAATTTTGTTCCATTGATCTATGGGTCTATTTTTGCACCAGAACCATGTTTTTTCATGGTTATAGCTCTGCAATAGAGCTTAAAATCTGGTATACTAATCCCCCTTGCGTTGCTCTTAGGGCTCAGGGTTGCTTTGGCTAATTGAAGTCTTTTGTGCTTCCATGTGAACCTGAGGATGTTTTTTCCAATTCTGTGAAAAATGTCATGGGGATTTTGATTGGCATTGCATTGAATCTATAAATGGCTTTTGGTAGGATGGTCATTTTCACAATATTAATTCTTCCAATCAATGAGCTGGGGAGGTCCTTCCATATTCTGATGTCTTCCTCAATCTCTTTCTTTAAAGATTTCTTTAATGTCTTTGCTCAAGTTTTTTTCCGAGATATTTTATTTTGGTTTGCATCTATTGTAAAGGGGAGTGTTTCCATGTGCTCCTTCTCTGATTGTTTGTTATTGGCATATAGAAATGCTATAGACTTTTGTAGGTTAATTTTGTAACCTGCCACTTTACTGAATGTTTTAAAATTTCTAGTACTTTTCTCTTGGAATTTTTGGCATCTCTTAGGTATAATATCATACCATCTGCAAAAAGGGATAATTTGATCTCTTCTTTTCCATTTTTTTACTCTTTTAATTTCCTGCTCTTGTCTTATTGCTCTTACAAGTGTTTCAAGCACTATGTTAAAGAGAAGTGGAGATAGTGGACAGCCTTGTCTGCTTCCTGATTTCAATGGGAATGCATCCAGTTTTTCTCCATTTAGAATGATGTTGACTGTGGGTTTGTTATATATGGCTTTAATTATGTTGAGGTATCTTCTCTCCAGTTCAATTTTCTCTTGGACTTTGACCATAAATGCATGTTGAATTATGTCAAAGGCCTTCTTTGCATCTATTGAAATGACCATGTGTTTCTTGTCTTTGAGTCCATTTATATGATTTATGACATTTATTGACTTACATATATCGAACCATCCCTGCATCTCTGGGATAAAGCCAACTTGATCACAGTGGATGATCTTTTTGATGTGTGTCTGTATGCAATTGGCAAGTATCAGGTTGAAAATTTTTTCATCAATGTTCATTAAGAATATGGGTCTATAGTTTTCTTTTTCGGTTGTATCTTTACCTGGCCTTGGTATTAAATTGATGCTAGCTTCATAGAAGGAATTTGGAAGTTCTCCCTCCATTTCTATCTTTTTGAATAAATTAAGTAGTAGTGGATGTAGATCTTCTTTAAATGTCCAATAGAATTCTGCTGTAAATCCATTTCGTCCTGGGCTTGTTTTAGTCAGGAGGTTTTATATTACTGTTTCAATTTCTTTCTGTTTTATGGGTCTGTTTAAGCTGTTAATCCCTTCTTGGTTTAGTTTTGGTGGTTCCCACGCCTTTAGATATCCATCCATTTCTTTTAGGTTTTCAAATTTATTAGCATATAGGTTTTTGTTGGAGTATGTTAGTTTTTATAAACAGCTTTTTAAGACACAAGATGGCCCCTTAGCCCCAGGGAACCAACCTCCCCTCCCTCACAGGGCTGATCACATGATTTACAGGAATACCAGTCCTGATCAGTAAAATGAGACTGTAAACCGAAACCTAAGCTGTCTGCCCATGACCTGATCATTGTACTTGCTCCTAAATGACTTAAGAACCCTTTATAACCTTGTTCTTTCCTCAATAATGTAGACATGCATCACTGAACCTGGTCTCCTATGTCTGAATGATGCTCCGCTGACATAGCCACCACCAGCCCTGGGGTCCAGGATCAGGCAGAGGGCATGACAACCATGAAGGCAGCCCAAACGGATGGTTACAGCTGGTGCCCAATGTTGGGCCCTTGCGGACTTAGGTTCAAGCAACGTATGTCCTCTTTTTCTCCCCTTTCTCCATAGGTGATTGCTCTCATCATCCTTGCATTCCTGCTCTTTTGGCTCGCAGTCTTCAGTTAGGCGTGTCTCTCCTGTCTCCACCGACCATCTCCTTAAAGGGCTCCTGAGTCCTTCTGGGTGAGTCTTGTGGGTGAGTGACCTCCAGAATGGGTAATAGTCATGCATCTTCTGCCAGCCCCCATGCCACAGTGCTGGTTTCTCTCCTCAGGAGCAAGTGAATTAAGGTAACAGAAAAGGATGTAGCTAAAGTGCTAGATGATGCCTTAGCTCTTGCACCTTGGTTTATGGAGTCCGGCTGCTGGGATCTTGAACAATGGGCTCGTGTGTTTTTCTTAGCTACACCCTCAATTTGGGCCATTCTACCCCATTGTAAATGCCATTCTGGCCTCTCTGCAGGGTGTTCCTCCACATGCTCCTGAACAAGATGATCTTATTAAGGAAATAGGTAAGCAAATTCAACAGCAGGACGCTGTGGACAGCTTGCCCCAAGTGTTCCTGGTCAACGTGAAACTAGCAGAGCCTTGCTCTGAGAAAAAGGCAATGTCTACTGCTGAGGATTCACAAGACAAGAGACTAGGGTCTGAGGGCTCCCTTAATAAAAAACAGGAAGTCACACCACCCTCTGCTCCACCATTACAGGGCGTTAGCCATCTGCCTCTGTCCCATGCCGATTGTGGGGGAGCCTGTCCCCTTTACTCACCTCTGGGAGAGGAAGACCGGAAGCCCCTTCCCCCACCCTCCTTTCTGTCTGGTTCAGAGGACAACACCCCACAGTTCTTCCCTGTTACCATTGCCCAGGACCAATAAAACCCAAATATCTGGAATCCATATTCCCATGATGCCTTAAAAAATTGCTCAAGGTGGCACTAGAGGATAGTATTTATTCCCCCTGGTTTAGTCAACTTTTAGATACCATCAGCCATGTGGCCAATACCCCCTATGATTGGCAGCATATTGCCCACACCTGCTTGCAGGGAGGTGACTTCCTTTTATGGAAGGCTGCTTATCAAGATGAGTGTGAACAACAGAGTGCAATAGATGTGCCAATGTTCAACATATAGGGTTTGATGCCCCAGTAGCGCATGTAAATTTTGAAACTCCCCAAGCTCAAGCACAAGGGCCTCCCTCACTATTTTGAGTGATCCAAACTATACAAAATCTGGCATTTGCAACCTTCTGACCTCGCCAAAGCGCCCTTGATCTATTGCTCTCCTCTTTGCAATTGCTGCTTGTGCAGCACTCTGCCCCTTGGAATGTTCAACACCTGAGCTCCCATACCAATCTTCCAGGGCTTCTGGCAGAAGGCAATGCTACCACTGACAGGCTAGTGATGAATGCTACCTTGGATCCTGCTCTCTTACAACAAGCCAGGGACTTACACGCCCATTTCTATCTTTCTCCCCAAGCTATACATAGGCTCCTACTTATTTTGCCAATTCAGAGCTGCAAACATCTGGTCCATGCGTGCTTCTCATGTGCCTCCCTGTGCCCCTGGGGCCATTATAACCTGCTGGAAATCTCGCCAGAGGCCTCGGTCCTAATAAGATTTGGCAAATGGACGTAACTTTTTGTTCCCCTTTTGGTAAACTAAAATAAAAATGCCCAAGGTGCCATAAAGGCTTTCATTGGGTGAGAGAGTGCAGATCTAAGGTGGACATGGATGGTAACCCCATACAAAAGGGGCCTTTAAATGGCACCTCTCAGCCCTGCCCCAAAGAGTGGAAATAGAAGCTCCTATCCCCCATGTCCAATCTAGGCTTATGATCTACATAAGCCTAGAATGCAGCTTACCCTGGATGGACATATAAGGGCTTAATTGATACTGGGGCTGTCACAAAAATTAGAAAGAGGCATTTCTCCATTGGCACTGCAAGCCCAGACCTCCCATACAAGGGGTTGGAGGCTTACAAGACACCCAATAGGTCCAACTCCCTGTGGTCTGGACTGATCTGGGTGACAACACCGGCGCAATTAAGACGCTTTTAGCCACAGGACTTCCTCATTATCTGTGGGGGAAGGATATTTGTACTAGCATGGATGTTGTTCTGACCACTGACAACAAAGCCTTTTATGATGATTGCATTATTAAACAGCACACAGGAAATGTACCCCATCCTCACCCCCAATTCTAAAGGTCACTGCCCCGTTGCCCAAACCATCCCCCATTAAATTGACCTGGAATACAAAAACTCCATTATGGGTGGAGCAGTGGCCTCTCCCTTCACATAAACTAACACACTTGATTTACATTGGTCCAAGAACAATTATCCTTGGGTCATATTGAGCCCTCTCTTAGCTGCCATAATTCCCCTATTTTTGTTATTCAAAAAAGGCAGGGAAATGGAGACTTTTACATGATTTAAGGGCTATTAACGATCACATGGAGTCCTTGGGAACCCTACAACCAGGATTGCTTCACCCAACTGCCATTCCTAAAGAATGTGTAATTATTATAATAGATATTAAGGATTGTTTCTTCTCTATTCCTCTACATGATAATGATAAGGCTTGTTTTGCCTTTTCTGTGCCCACCACCAATCATAATCTCCCAGTCCAACGTTATCAATGGAAGGTCCTTCCACAAGGCATGAAAAACAGCCCTACCATTTTCCAATATTGTGTGGCCCATGCATGCAGACCTTTGCTGACTGAGGTATGTATCTTACGTTATATGGATGACATTCTTTTTGCCCATAAGGACACTAAGATCTTACAAGGAGCTCTTCAAAAACTTATAACAAATCCCTGAGCACTGGGCCTCAGTATAGCTGCAGATAAAATTCAGTTACATGCCCCATACACCTTTCTGGGCCATTCTATCCAAGATGTCATCCGCCCTATAGCCCCTGTTCTTACCCAATAAGATCACCCTTTCTGAGGCACAGACCCTCTGTGGCAACATAAATTGGATATGGGGCTTTCTACCCATATCCATAGAAGAGCCCACACTGCTCTTTGACCTTTTGTGTGTTACTGATACAGCCTCCACCCCTGCAAGGTCTCGCGTGAGGCTCAACGTGCTATAACAATAATAAATACACACTTGCTCAAGCATTCGTCAATAGGGTATAACCTAGACAGGTTCTATGAAGGATTGGCCATCCTGGGAAGCTATACATTCCTAGACACCTACTCTGACTGCTGATGCCACATCTCTGCCCCTAAGATGACCCTGGAATCTATTTATGGACAAGGCCTTTGTGTTACCCCTCAGGGATCCACCATTTCACCCTGCTATCAGCATCTCAGTAACCAGACTGCTTACCTCCCCTCTCATAAATCTTATTTACGACCTCCTCCCAATGCCTGGTGGGCTTGTTCTTTTGGGCTCACTCCTTGTATCCACTTAATCACTTTCAACCATTCTGCCACCTCAAGGTGCCTACTAGCCCAGCTAACCCCAAAAGTCAACCTTTATTCAGGGAACAAGATGGAGCTTAAGATTTCCCCTTTGGAACATTCATGCCATAAGAGGGCAGCTGTCCTGGTGATTACTGACACATTAGGAATGTCAGCACTGACCCTACAGGACAAAAATTATAATGCCCTTAGTATGGCTATTGATTTGGACTTAAAAGAATTGCTAACTGCTATAGAACATCTTGAGAGTTCCCTGTCCTCCCTTGCCGAGGTCACCTTACAAAATAGAAGGGGCCTGGACCTCTTTCTCCTTCAACAGGGAGGATTATGTGTTGCTCTAGGAGAACAGTGCTGTCTCTATGCTAATCATTCTGATGTCATGAGGGACTCCTTGAGCTTAGTCTGCAAAAGAATCTTAGAGAACAGACCAGGGTAAAGAACCAAAACTTGTATGAGTCACTATTCCAGTCTTCTCCTTGGCTCATAACACTCCTCTCTGACTTAATTGGGCCTCTGGCCTTGCTCCTTCTGGCATTAACCCATGGCCCAATTCTTTTAAGAACCTTACTTAACTTTATTAGAGACCAACTTGCTACAATTCAACTTATGATGGCACTGCCTCTCTTCTTATCCCTTACACCTTTTCATGCCTAGCCCCAGGTTTAAAAAGGACAAAAATCATGGCCACAGTCATACAACAGGTCTAAAACAACTTGGGTTGTCCTGCTGGGATCTTTTCTGGGGGTTACCTTGGCTCAAACAATGCAGACGTTGATCTTAGGGAGTTCTGGACTGAAAAGACATTTGAAGGCCCTGGCTCAGACAAGATGATGCCGACAGGCTTGTCTGTTCAGGTCTTGTGAGCACACTCCAAGATGATCTAACCATTGCCTCAGATTGCTTCATCCAATAGACCTCTCTCTTCTTCATATCGCACCAGCCTTGCCACTGGCCCCAGTTTGGATCCCCAGTTTGGACCCCCTGGTTTGGACTTCAAAATAGTCCATCTTTTGTACAAAACAGGGGAGATTTGGAGTATGTTAGTTTACTTTGATAAACAGCTTTTTAAGACACAAGATGGCCCTCTAACCCCAGGGAACCAACCACCCCTCCATCACAGGACTGATCACATGATTTAGAGGACTACTAGTCCCGATCAATGAAACTGTACACTGTTACCTAAGCTGTCTGCCCATGTATGACCTGATCATTGTAATCTCTCCTGAATGACATAAGAACCCTATATAAGCTTACTCTTTCCTCAATAAAGTAGACCTGTGTCTCTGAACCTGGTCTCCTGTGTCTGAATGTGGCTCCCCTGACACAGCCTCCTCAACAGCCCTGGAATCCATGATCAGGCAGCAGGGGCAATGACCACGAAGGACGCCCAAACAGATGGCCGCAGGTATTTAAAGTATTCCCCTATAATGTTGTGTATCTTTCTGGTGTCTGTTATGAAGTTTCCCCTTTCATCTCTGATTTTGTTGATTTGGAGGTACACTTTCTTTCTTTTGGTTAACTGGGATAATGGTTTGTCAATCTTGTTTATCTTTTCAAAGAACCAGCTCTTGGATTTGTTGATTCTTTGTATGTTTTCTTTGTTTCAATTTCATTAAATTCTGCCCTGATTTTTGTTATTTCTTCTTGCCTGCTGGGTTTGGGTATCATCTGCTGTTCCTTTTCAAGTATCTTGAGTTGCAATGTTAAGTCATTTATTTGTATTCTTTCAAATTTTGTGTTTTAGGCACTTAGAGCTATAAACTTCCCTCAAAGAACTGCTTTCAGCATGTGCCAGAGGTTTTGTTGTGTTGTATTTTCCTTTTCATTTAGTACCAGGAATACTTTTACTGCTTTCTTAATTTCTCTTTTGGCCCTTCCATCATTTGGAGTGTGTTGTTTAATCTCCATATGTTCATGTGGTGACTAGGGCTTGTTCCAGTGTTGATTGTAACCTTTATTGCATTGTGGTCTGATAGAATGCATGGAATTATTTCAATCTTTTTGTATTTGTTGAGGTTTGTTTGTGCCCCAGTATATGGCAGATTTTGGAAAAGGTTCCATGGGGTGTTGAGAGGAAAGTATGTCCTTTGGTGCTTGGGTGGAATACTCGGTAGATATCTGTTAAGTACATTTGATACATGGTATTGTTTAATTCAGATGTCTCTCTGTTAACTCTCTGCCCTGTTGACCTATCTAATAGAGACAGTAGGGTATTGAAGTCCCATACTATTAATGAGTTGCGATTAATCTAGGTCTTAAAGTCCTGTAGTATTATTTTTATGAAGTTGGGTGCAAAGTTAGGTGAATATATGTTCATAATTGTAATATCTTCTTAATTTATTGTTCCTTTGATCAGAATGAAGTGGCCATCTTTATCTCTTCTGATTAGTTTTAGTTTAAAGCCTATTTTTTCAGATATTAGAATTGCTATGCCTGCTTTTTTCTTAGTACCATTTGCTTGGTATATTTTTTTCCATCCTTTCACCTTAAGATAGTGTCTGTCCTTGAAAGTGAGATGAGTTTCTTGCAGACAACAAAAAGATGGGTTTTGTTTCTTAATCCATTCACCTAGCCTGTGTTTTGTCTTTTGACTAGGGAGCTCAGTCCATTAAGATTTAAAGTTATTAATGAAAGATGAGTATTGAATC
>NW_008356004.1:493432-506099 GCF_000622305.1 Nannospalax galili
TTGCTTCCAGAACTCTCTGAAGGGCTGGTTTTGTGGACATGAATTCCTTCAGCCTGTTTATGTCATGGAAGTTTTTTCTTTCCCCTTCGACTATAATAGACATTTTGGTTGGATATAGTAATCTGAGTTGGCATCTGTGGTCATTTTAGACTGGGAATACTTTGGTCCAGGCTCTTCTTGTTTCAAAGTTTACACTGAAAAGTCAGCTGTGATCCTAATGGGTTTTCCTTTATATGTAACTTCTTGTTTCTCTTTTGCAGCTTTTAGTATTGTCTCTTTGTTTTGTATATTTAGTGTTTTTACTATGTGCGTGGAGAGTTTCTTTTCTGGTCCTGTCTGTTTGGTGTTCTATATGCTTCTTGTATTTGTATGGACATGTCTTTCTTTAATTTGGGGAAATTTTCTCCCATGATTCTGTTGAAGAGCTGGTCCTTGCCATTATCTTGGGATTCTTATCCTTCCTGTATGCCTATTATTTGTAAGTTTGGTTTTTTTATGGTGTCATATCACACAATTCGTGCATATTCCATGCTTGTGATTTCTTAAAATTTTCATAATCTTTGCTTGAGTGGTCTAGTTTGTCCATTTTATCTTCCAGTCTTGCTATTCTGTTTTCCATTTCATTCATCCTATTGGTGAGGCTTTCTCCTGTCATTTCTAATTGGCTTACTGAGTGTTCCACTTATATCTTCATTTCAGCCTGAGTATTCTTCAATATTTCTAATTCTTTCCTGAATTCATTCAGAAGTTTATCCCTATCTTACTTCAGTTCTTTGATTTCTTTGTTTGTGTGTTCTTTAAATCACTGAATTCTTTTATCATGTTTATAATTGTTCTTTTCAGTTTCATGTCCTGCATTATCTCTAGGGGGTTTTCATTGTACTCCTCTAGATGACTATTCGTATTTGGTGGGGATATGTTATTTTGTTTTTCATGTTACTATTTTTTCTCTGTGATTTTGACATGTGAATTTCTTTTGTAGTTTCTAATTCTTGTGTGAGACTCAAGCCTTCAAGTTTAGGTCTGTTTCTTTTTGTGAACTATATGTGTCTTTGGGCATGCAATGCTGGTTCCTCTAAGCTTGCAGTTCTCTCATTTGATTTTATATTGGAGTAGCCAGATTGCTTTTGTCTTCAAGAGTTCCCACAGAGGCGTAAGTTGGATAAGGATCAGATGCTCTCAGGCTTTCTCATAAGGCCTGGATCCCTCCAGGAAAGATTTTGTCTCAGGAATTTGGGGGTTGGACTGGCCTGGGAGCTGGGCCCAGGAAAGATACTCATCTAGGGCAGCTGGTGGCCATGCTATACAGAGATACAAAGGAAAATGGGGGCAGGAAGTGGCCCCAAGGGCCCCTGGGGACTGCACTGAGAAGCTGGGTTGGTCTAGATGCAAAAGATCAGGAAGAAGAAAGGTCAGCCCTCACCTCCAGGAAAGAGGCTGGCATGTCATGCAGATCCAGGGAAGTAGAGGGAGGTGAGGGTGGGGCCAGTCCCAGAGTGCTCCTGGGGACCCGAGAAGGAACTGAGTTGGTCTGGATGCAAAGGATCAGGAAGCAGTGGTGGTTCCCCAGGTGTCTGGGGAACCAAGAGAAGGAATGGGACAGGACCCAGGCTAGGTGGAGAGACTGGCAAGAGAGATGGGAGGGTGAATGAGTCTGGGGGAGTCAAGGCAGGGAGGGTGCCATTGACTTATGCAGAAGAGAGGCCTGTGGGTGGGAGAGATGGCTGTGGGTCATTCAGGCTCAGGGAAGCAGAGGGAGGTGAGGGCTAGGCCAGGCCCAGCATGCTCCTCAGAAAGAGGTCTATGGGTTGGAGAGAGCTGTTGCTGCTCTTTTCACAATAGCTAAGAGATGGAAGCAACCTAAGTGTCCCTCAACTGAGGAATGGATAATGAAAATGTGGTTCATTTATATGGTGTAGTTTTATTCAGCAGTAAAGAAAGATGAAATCATGAAATTTGCAGGTTAATGGATGGAACTAAAAAGACAAATGTTCTCCCACATATGTGGATCCTAGCACCAAATCCTTATAAGTGAATATGTATCCAGACATAACTAAAGGAACCAGGGTAATGAAAAGGAATCAGGTAGATAAATGAAAAGAATCTGAAAGAGAAGAACAGTAGGAAAAAGGCATTTATAAGGGAGATAGGGATAAAATGGAATTATTTTAAGGGAAGGGGGAAGGAAGGTTATATACAGAACCTTGGAGATAAAGGGAAAGAAGGAGCTCAAGAGAGGTGGGACCATAGGAGAAGGGTATTATTAAGGGAGAAATGGGAAAAATGGGTGAACTTTAAATGGGGAAACTGTGGTGGAAGTGTTAGACAATGCAAAAGATAAATAATGCCTACCTTGTTTTAAATAAAAAAATAGAGGGAACAAAATTAATAGAACAACATACTGACAAATTATACATACAACTAACTCAAGGAATATAATATATGTCTAGGCAAGGTTTATCTGAGAATGTTTAGTCTTTGTCAAGTTTTATCTACATAGCACATGGTAATTAAAAGTACTAGACTGGTGGTACTAACCTTCTTGGATGTTCAACAGCCATACGTTGAGGCCTATACAATTTGGTCAGAGGGACATAAAGGATAGTTTTTGCTGCTTGCCCTCCTACATCGACTTAATTCCAGGGGACTATGGAACATCTCTCAACATATCCTGTAAATGTAGTAAGTCACTATCCCCTTGATCAAGGAGGCCATGAAGACCCCACCACATGGACTTGAACCAGTGTCTAGGCTATGAAGAGGAGGGTCAACACTGAGGAAATATTTCCTCCATGCTTCCAAGTAAACCCAGCCACAGTCAAGCATGACCTTTGACTTATCTTCACATAGATGGAACTGGTAAAAGAAAGGAACCAGGGGCTCCTCCCAAGACCATGTGACCCTGAGGAATGGGTACACAAACAACCTTAAGAATAGAAATAAAGTAGTTTATCTGGGCCAACTGTATCCTCTTAAACACCCAAAAGGAAAGTATAACCAAAGATTAAACGGGACAATATAAATTTTTAAGAGTCCATGTGTATAGCTAAAGCCTACATAAGAAGAAACAATGCCAGACAGGTGATACTGTCCTTTAAGTTGTTAGTCACAGTGGCCCAAGAGACTGCCAGACAGTAAACCCAGCATAGAACTGGGAACATGAACAGGAGACCCCAATCTTTTCTGATGGATATTGGCAACTGACTGCTGCTAGATGAGGAAGAGCTGATCTTCCTAAAACAAGGAACTCTAGATGGGCTGACTAGATTCGCAGATGGAAAAGCACTGCAGAACGCCTGGAGGTGCTAACAACACATTGGACAGTTACGGGGATGACAGAGTATATGGGCTCCAGTGAGGGGTGGGTTATGGGAGGATTCCATTTAGGATGTGGGTACATAGAGTTATTCTTTTTATAACAAGATTTCAAAATACTCTTCTGGATTAAAATATTTGTTTCTTTCCTGATTTTACATTACAAGCATATTCCTTGTTGAAATGTTACCCTTTCAGTAATAAGCATGCAGTCACTTCTCTAAAGGAGCTTCAAAAGTAAGTCTAAATTGCACAATAATCAGGTACCATAGTCTTGTACTCCATTTGAGTTTATGAACAATTCTTATTACAGCAAATAATGCTTAAAATGTATTAAAAACCCATGGCAACAACTGTAATTTTTCTTTACCTTTTAGTGATTGTCCTTTTATTTCTGATTTTCAAAATAACACTGTTCATCTATTTTTAAATATTTTATCAAGAAAGCCTCTGGTGCTGAAAATTAAATGACTGCAGGAATGTTTCTGTGTATTATGAAGTGAACTAACCATGAGCTTTCAGACAGGGTTTCTATCTGGAAACTTCTGGTAGACCCAGATTTTAATTGTAGGAAGCAAGTTAGGACAGGAAGTGATTGTCACCCTAGGTAATCATGAGGTCTAAGACAAGTCACTGAGCATTTTTCATAACCAATTATTAACATGACACATTAAGTAACATGGATTTGCCACTCCCTATTAAAAGAAAGTAGAGCAGATTTGCCAAGTGAAAAAATAATGTTAATAATATCTGCAACAGAGTCTGATTTCTATTTACTATTCTCAGCAATTATTTCTAAAGATAATAGAGGTGACCTTAACATTTGCATTTATTTCTCTCACAATGTAATTTTTTCTTACCACAAAATCTAGGTGAATATTATGACCAAGGATATGTGGTGAACATATTTCTGGAAGGATAGTGTTTTTCAATACACGTTGAGTAACAGACCTGAGTATACATTGTGTTCTGTACAGTCATTTCCAATTGATTCATATTCTCTGTAGTGTAAACTATTTTCATGTTGTGTCTTTAGGGAAGTTATGGTTTGAATTACCATATTTCCCAGGAAACAAGAACTGTAAATCAGTTATTTTCTACTCTATGTATAAATGTGAACAAAGGGTACATAAATAGCTGTGTTTATTAGATACAGTAAATCCAGAGTCCCTTAACAATAATATTCATACTTTCTTTTTTTATGAAATTCCACTTGAAAACTGGATACGTCAGACTCAACAGACTTCTTATAGCAAGAAAATTAATATTGGTGATAAAGATTTAAGTTTCCATGTATCTTATTTATTACTTATTATGTACTCTAATTGTGTTCCTAATTGTTAAACAATCTATTATACAGGCTATGAAGGGCTTTACTACAGCCATCCTAAATAGAATACAGATTTCTTGTAGGATTAAAAGGATATACATGTGGGAGTGAATAATGCTGATCCCAGGATATTTTGTGAAAATCTAAGAGTTGCTATATATGTATTTAGCAGTTTATAAATGATAAAAATTTATGTGGTATATTTATAGGGAAGAATATGCTATTCTAACCTATGTATGTAGTGTAGAAAGATTCAGTAAAGCTTTTAAATATAGACACCATTTTACCAAATCATTAAAATCCTTTGTTTTAGCAACACACAATATTTTTATATTAGTATTTTCTTATGAACTACAGTCACCATGCAGTTCACCAGGGCACTAAATGATATTTCTCTAGTCTACTTAAAATTTTGTACCTGTGTTCATTGACTCTTTCCTGAATTGCTCTTTTGATCCCAGTCATTGTTAAGGATCTTTCCATTCTTTATTTAAATTAACATCAGAATAAAAAAGAGAAGGCTTAACAAATTATATTATTTGATTTTTGCTGAGTCTAGACTGCTGTGAACAAAAATTTTCCAAGGACTTATCTAAAGTCAATTCTTACTATCCATTCAGTATCAGCATATATTTCTGGACTATTCTTATCATATCTATGAAAGGAGGAATCCCATTTAAAGTCTCATTAAGTGGTCTATGAAAAAATGGCTCAGGGGTTAAGAGCACTGGCTGCTCTTGGTGAGGACCTGAATTTGGTTCCTAGTACCACCAAGGTGACTAGCAACTATTTGTTCCAGTTCCAGGTGATTTGTTGCACTCTTTAGCCTCTGTAGGCATTACATGACACGGGTATACACACACACATACACACACATACACCACACACACACACACATACATATACACACAAATGCAGGCAAAATATGCATATACACAAAATATAAATATTTTCTTTTAAGTCTCACTAAGCCAAACCAAAATACTTGTCCTCAGAGTGTTTACAAGATACAGAAATAAGAATTTCAAGTCTTTCCATGTCTACATAAAGTTTTCACAAATTTTTCAAGAGACATCACAGCACAAAGTACATGATTCAGGTGAGAAAAAAATCAGATCCCACTCATTTGGACAAGATATTTAGACTCTCAAAGAAATAGAAGTGAAAACAAGTATGAAGAAATTTGTGTCTATCAGAATTTAAAACAAAATAAACATCTCACTCTATTTAGTTCTGTCAAAAAAAGGTAAATGAAGAGGTCTTACTAACATTGCTGGTCAAATGAAGTATAGAGAGAAATGCAGCGATATCTATCAATGCTTAAATCGAAAAAAAAAAAGTGTTTGGTACCTTGCCTTCTGTGGATTCACAACAGACCTGTTATCATCTAAGTACCTAAACATTGCAAAGGCAGGCAAAGACATGCAAGCTTTGCTATTCATATAAAAACTCATCAAAAGGGAAGAAGAAATGTAATATCTTAGGGAAGAAGAAATGTAAATATCTGTGAGAAAATGGTGCTGCATAGACTATGGAATATAATTATAACATACAGCAATGTTAAAGATAAATGAAGCAGATACGTGTCACATGAACATCAAGCATACGATGGCTTCATCAGTGTAATCCAGTTTTAGAATTGGACAGATTAGCATCCGAAATGTCTCATGGCTGCTTCTGTGGAAAGAAATTATGGTTAGGAGGTGAGTGGAATAGTGTACTGTCAAGCAATGTCACAAGATTTTTGTATAAGTTTTAAGATGTTCATGAACAGAGAAAAGATTATGTGTAACTCTGACACATGCTTTTTTTATTTTTTCAGTTTATTATTTATTTAATAAGCACATACTTAGAAGAAGCATTTCATTACAACAGCATTGACATATTCAATAACAATTTTCTGAGCTAAGATGCATCTTTTTCAAAATTGGCTGTAAACTTTTAGGTTTACAGTTGAATTGTTACAGTTATACATTATTTTACTCAGTATAAACCCTATAAGACATAAAATTAAATGAGGTTTTAACCTTCCCTTTGCTGTGTGATTGTTACTAAATCATTTCACACACTTTTTGAGTATTTAGAGGTTACTCCAAGAAGCATTAATCACGATAGGCTGAACAGACTGCAGTAGATGAACTTAAACCAAAGGACATCATGGTAAAATACTTGACCAAATGGGGCTTAACTTATATGGCAGAATACATGAGGCCTGATGAGAGGGATGTGGGGGAATTATGGAGGAAGGGATTTTTAATTTGATTAAGAACTGTTGGATAAAATGTACAAAATCTCAATAAAAATATCTTTTTTAAAAAAGCACATTTTTCCACAGAAGATAAAACACTTGATGAGAGCTTATTCTAAGCTGTGTACAATTAGTTTCTGACCATTTCCTTGTGACATGAGTTTGCTATGTTTATTACTGACAAAACACAATCATTAGATGGACAAATTCACATAGCCAGATTGAGCTATAATTTGATCTCTTATCAATGAAAATTCTTACACAAATGTTTTAATAAAGGATTTCAGCTGGCCTAATCCAGTGATACGAACCATCTTCAGCAAAATTGAATAGATCAACGACGGCAGGCATCAAAATGATATTTGGCTGTTTTCTGTGTCTTCTTTTTCATTACCTTTAGCAATTTTGCAATGGAAACTTAAGTTTCTTTTACATTTATTTACTTACACATGCCATGGCACACATGGCTTTCAGAAGACAGCCTTGCAGAGTAGATTCTCTCCTTCCCAATTCGGGGTCCTGTTGATTGTACTCTGGTCATCATGCTTGGCAGCAGGTGCCTCCATTCACTGTGCCTTTTCTCAGGCCACATTTTTATGTTGTATTCCTGTTTCTCCTCTACACTTCTCAGTTTTCACAATCTCTACTGTAAAGTTGGCAAGAAGCCGTGGATAGTTCCTGGGTCTTATAATGAAAGTGGCAGAGAGCAAAGGTTGCACATGGGGAATCTGCACAGTATGAAACATGGGAAGTGCAAAGCTCCCATTCAACTTCCATCTGTAATCTCCAAATCCAGAAAGGAAATAAAAGGTATCTGCATATTGGGGAAAATATGGCAGTGAGAAATACAACAATATTTCCAAGTCCACATCACAGAGACTCTGAAAGTTAATACCATGAATAGGGTGAGAATTAGTACTCAATGACTCTTTCCTAGAAAAGACAATTTGCTAATTATGTAATTAAGAGCATATAGAAAGATTAAGTAAACAAGGAGAAGCAGTTCTGTTTATACCAAAATTACATGAAGAATAGAGTCCCAAATCTTTATGGTGGTAGTGAAAATATTCACAAAAAGATATTGCTGTACTTTAGATGAATAATATACATTATACCACTACAATGCTGAACTAAATGGGTCCAGGATTTAATCAATTTGTTATGATTAACCTATCTATTGACCATACTAGATTTAATTCAGTTTGTCACCGAGAATGTGTTAATTCAGTGTTATTTGGCAATAGACTTTATCAGTTATCTTATGATACATACTTTTTTAGGTGCATTGATCTCAAAATGAATAAGAAAAAGTCCCTGCTTGGGAACAGGTCTACTGTATTCTTGGACATTTGAGTAGGTTAAATAAATGCTGAGCTACCAGACTGATAACATCCTTTATATTTACCCACTAACTTGAAAAAGATCATATTTTATATTTGCTCAAAAATATCTAAATCTTGCACTCAATCCAGTGACATGTTATTCTGTTTCTCAGCTTGTGTATTACACTGTGTCAGTCTTTTGATTTCACAGTCCAAAAGAGATGAAGGCAGAGAATCAGGCTCAACCACTATCTACTGCCACTTGAAAAATGAAACTTCCTTTCCTTGTGCTGACATTAGTGGAATATATTTTAACCTGATACATAAAGAATGCAGAAAAATCTGACAATGTTATCAAATGTAAGTACAGTGTGTAAGGATTCTTATGGCAATCTTGAAGAAAAGTAGAGAATTTTAAGACAAAAGAAAGTTTTAAAAAGTGAAAGACTGTAGTTCATGAACTATCAGTGTATATCACAGAAACCCATGATATAATTATGAATGAAGTTTATGAAACTATAGAATCTGACTTGCATTTATTCCATTTCTCAGAACTTCATCTTTCCTACTAAATTACATTCAGTTGATGAGAAATGTTTTATTTTCAAGTGAGACAGAGGAGATACAAAAGCTTATTAATTTTAAACCCTAATATAACAGACTTTGAAAATATGAATTTGTGCATATCATCAGAGATTCTCTATTGCTTCACATGCTTGTTTGATTTTCAACACTTACATCTACATTTAAGATCAGTTTTATGCTAATTGTACATTACCTTGATAGTCTGAAAACATGGTTCAAAAATACCATGGGGAGTAATTGTAGTACTATATTCTCAAATCAGATTTGGATTAGCAGTCTGAATTCTCTTTGAAGTTATTTGATTTTTCTTTACATGAGGCATGGTCCATTGCCCGTGCCCCTACTCCTCCTCACCAGTCCACTTTTATAAACTGAGTGGTTCAAAAAATTATGCCCATCTCCCATTCCCCAAATATTCATCTAGGGATATGCATGACTCTCTTACTTGGATTTCATCATCTAAGAGAGAAATTTAGTTTCACTAGGTTTCTTGTAATAGTTTCAATTTTCCTGTTTCTGGAAGTCACAGGTGTGCATTTCAAAATAGATCAGTGTCCTCTCAATGTGATGATGATATACAACACTTAATTTATAACCATCCTTTCACGTATATGAAGTTCTAGAACTGATATGTTTATAGGAAACATTATTATGATGCAAGTCTTTTTTGTAACAGCTTTAGGTTTCTTTATTTTCACACAATTTAAAAAATATTCTTTATAATTTCTTCATTGTGGCTTATATTAATTTCTTCATAAAATTTAAGAATTATGTTTTTTCTCCTATTATAATATATAAAGACATCCTGAGAAAAGCAGGATATTTAATCAATTTTAACTTATTACCTTTAAAATGTGCTAATATTTAATATTAGTAAATATACCAGAAAATATGCTTTGTTGTGGAAAATACAAACGACTATAGTCTTTGATACACTAATTTGTATATGCATCAAGATCTTCAAAGTGATCGTGCTTTTTGGTCTACAAAATTTACAGCTGAGAATTTATCAAAAATTTATAAAGATGCTTCCTAACTTTTATGTAGTATGTATAATTTCTGCTATGTTTTTGTTGAAGACAAAACATGAAAACGTGACATATTTTTCATGTCATGAAAATATGACAGCCAAGTAAATGTCTAAAAGAAATAATGTAATGTCATATGATTATTTAAAATGGTTTTCTGACAGTAAAATTGTAAAATATGTCCATGTTATCATTGTTTTCATAAGTCTAAAAGAATCTATAAAATTATCATAAAATATGAAAACAATAAAACCTATAGATAAAAACAAGTAAATAGCAAATACATTATGAATGACTATATTCTTTATATGTGAAAATTTTTCTACAGAAAATTTCAAATGTTTCATTTTTGAAAAAGTGGCTTGATTATATTTTTAAAATAAGTCAGGAAAAAATTAGCAAGATTTTATTTACAACCACTTCAAGTTTTGTGTTTGATTTATTAGTATTTAGCTTTTTATTTATTTTTGTATCTTTTACTACTTTTTTGAATTTCATGAACAACTTAATCATCTTTATATACCTTCTCCCATCTGTTCCCCCCAGTATGCCCACCCCCACTGGATTTCATGAATTCTGTCATACATAATAAGCCCTATGGAATCAAGTTTGTGTACCCAGATGTCCCTCAGTGAAAGTTCATCCACTGGAGTCTAATCAGCTTATCTAGGGTTTATCCTTAAAGAGTAACAACTCTCTCATACACTGCAGTAATCATTTGCCTATAGTACTTTGCTGGTTGATGCCTATTGTCCATTTCTCCAGTACTGTGTGTGTTTTTATCTGATTGAGTTTGTGTCTGTCTTGTGTATGTTCCCAGAGTCCTGAGAGACTCTGCTTCCTTATGATCATGCATCAACCCTGGCTCTTACAATCTTGCCACCCCCTCTTCTGCAGTGATCCCTGATCCATTGGTAGATGAGGTTTACTATAGGAGTCCTATCCAGGGACATGTTCTCTACAGTCTCTTATTCTCTATAGTTTGGCCAGTTGTAGCCTTCTGTGTGTATAGTATTCTATCGCACGAAGAAGCTTAACTGGTGAGAGTTGAGAACTGCATCAGTATTCTCTCTACCCCTTGTATACCTATACCCCTAGGTATAGAGTTTCCACTGTAGATGTGTCACATAGGCTTTAGCATTTCTCAGACACTTACACTTTGTGTGTCCAGGTGTGGAACTCTGTAATAGCCTCCATCTGTTGAAAAAAGAAGCTTCTTCAATGGGTTGCAAATGGTATACTTCTGTATAATTATAATTAAAATATTTAGTTTTTAAATAATAAAGAAAGCAACATAAGGAATGATGTTAGCTTCAGGATTTTTTTTTCCTCTAACCTCCCTGGCTACATCTCATGTTTTATTGTGATACATACATACATACACATATATATGTTTATGTATGTATATATGCATATATATACATATATAAAACAAAAAATATATCATCCCTCACACTTTTAAAATATATAGTCCAGTAGTGTTTACTGTATCCACATTGATGGGAAATACATTTCCTGAAGTTTTTTCATTATGCAAGCCTGAAAATCTACAGTTAAATCTGGTATGTTTTCAAGTAAGGGAAATTGTTTTGCCTCTGTTGAAATAATCTGAAATATTGTTAAGTACTTTCTTCAGTAAAACTACCTCCTGAAGTACTTTTCCAGCTAATGCCATGAGTAGACTGGATCATAGCCAAAATTTTATAACTTTTGTCTCAGTTCCAATCATCTTCAGTAGAAGAAAAACGTATCTCATTGCAGATTAGTGTTTGAACTTACTGAATTCATCTTTGTGTTTTTTAGGTAGGTTATCTGGTTTTATCTTAGAATCTGTTCTTCATACAAATACTTATAAATCAGGATGAAGATGATATACCCCAATAAAATTATATTTAATCTTAAGTAATAATGTAGTGATATATTCTACCTATTGGTTGATTAAGTTGATGGATGGATGATGGTGAGTGCAAGATGATTTTAAAATACAAATAACTTAGTTGCCTTAATTTACTTACTGTTGCTGTGATAGATACCATAGCAAAGCAACTTAGGGAGGGGTGAGTATTTATTTAATTTACACTTCCAGGTCACAGTGTGTCATTTAAGTATATCAGGGCAAGAACTTAGGAAGAAGCTCAAAGCAGAAATCATGGAGAAACACCAATTGCTGGTTTGCTCCAGGCTCATTCTTCGACTCATGCTTAGCTGGTTGGTTGTCTTATATAGCACTGAACTACCTTCCAAGGAATGGCATGACCCACAGTTGACTGAGAAGAGACCCATCTGAAAGTACCCATAGGTAGGCTCACAGACCCATCTTGATACTTTAAGTTCTTATTTAATGTTAATTTTTAATGTCTCTTCTTTTGGCATAGCAAGCCAGCTACTCTTTCACGACTTGAATACCAGGAGCAGATGATTAAATACAACCATAATTTGTAGAATGATAACTGTGGGTTCCTGCATGTATATGAGGTCTAAAGTTCTGAGAATGTAAAAACAAACAGAACCTGGTAATCTGTTAAAACTCACCGCTTTTACCTGACTTGGGGAAGGTTATTGCAAGTCTGGGTTTATTTTCTGACACTGTCATCACTTCTGCTGTGGCAACCCACATGTGGTCATTGACATTTTTCTTTCTTTTTTTTTTAAATTTTGTTGAGCTTTTAAAATTTCATACAAAATTTCCCACTCAAATCCAGGCTCCCCTCCCCCTTCTTCATGCTTAGTTTTGCATTCCTGTGCTACTGCATTTCGGATTTACTTGCTGTCCCTTCCCATGATGCCCATTGCTAGTTCTCTCTCTCTCTCTCTCTCTCTCTCTCTCTCTCTCTCTCTC
>NW_008356004.1:506171-520904 GCF_000622305.1 Nannospalax galili
TTCCATAAGTTGTTGAGGATGAGAGGTATCTGTCAGAGATGCTGACTTTCCTAGGGAAATCTCCAGTTTTCCACACAGCTCTCCCCTTCCTCAGACACTGCATCAGACTATTTTTATACAAGGCTCCTGTGATTTAGAATGTCAGGATGCTTCAGGTATAATGGGTTCTACATCTTAGAAATTATATTGGCAGCCAACAGACTTGGTTTGGCAAATTCACCAAGAGAAGCTCCAGGGAGGAATGAAACTCAGATTGTATAGATACACACAAACACACACACACACACACACACACACACACACATATGTCCCTTATAAGTTGTTTTTTCATATAAATGCTTATGAAAAAAAGTTGAATGAATGAAATACAAATATAATCATTATAACTATTCCCCACAATATTTTATTCTATTTAGAAAATATCAAATGTCCTTCTACAGTCTTTTTTTGAATATTAATAATTTGCAGAATGTCTTTAACACTCTCAAATATAAAATTTATTCTTGACTATGAAATTCACTTGATAATATATAGCATTTTTTAAATTGAGGGATTTTATTTCTATGTGTTGTAAATCTGGAAATCAAGAATGCAAATGTTTCTTCCATAGGAATTTTAATAAGTAAAGCCAAATGTATAACTAGGTTCTGTTTTGTTTTGTTTTGTTTTTGTTTTTGAGAGAGGGTCTCACTGTGTAGCTGTAGCAGTGGTTGAACTAGAATTCACTATGTAGACCAGGCTGGCCTGGGACTCACAGAGATCTACTTGCCTCTGCCTCCCAAGTGCTGGGATTAACGGCAAATGCCATCTCAGTCCTGTTATAACTAGTTTTGCAAGGCAGTGAGAGACATTTTAAAATCTATTAAACCTAAAATTGATCCATCACTCTTAATGTTTGCAAGAAAATATTCAATATATCATTTTTAGAAAATTAGAATCAGGAAGACTGTACCACATTGTAACTGGCATACCTGTGGCTCCATAAATGAAAAACAACACAGACTCCTTTTTATGGTGGAGGAAGGAATTTAAGCAATGTTTTCATTCTCAGACATCCACTGTTTTCCAATATAGCCACATACTCCAAGGAATTTATGTCTTTGTGTTAATATCAGTTGACTTACAGTCAGTGTAAAAGCTTGAATCTGTACTGACTGTCTTATTTACAATAAGACTTTTCAGGCATAAAATAGGGACTATCAATAATTAATGTTTCCACAACTTTGTTGGTTAGAAGATGCCCAATCATGAAAGATGTAAAATTGGCATTAAAAAATCAAAAAGTTACAACTCAAAGGGAGGTTTTCCTTGTCTGGCATTGTGAGCATGTTATTTTTTTAAATATTTTATTTATTATTTTTATTGTGTGTGCGTGTGTGTGTATGTGTGTTGCCTGCATGTAGGTAAGTGCACCCGTGTTGTGCAATGCTTGTGGAGGACAGAAGAGGCTATCTGATGCCCTGGAATTGAAGTTACGGGCAGTTGTTAGCTGCCATGTGGGTGCTGGGATTCAAACCTGGGTCTTCTGCAAGAACAGCCAGTGTTTTTAACTGCTGAGCCATCTCTCCAGCCCCATGAGCATGTTATTTTTGTTACATAACATTGAGCTATACACATGCATATATGTATATATTATGTACATTTTTTCAGTAGACTTTCAAACTAAAATATTTCCCTCCTGTTTTTCACACTACCTAAATATTATTCATTTCTCTTTCCTCTCTCTCCCCCTGTGTAGTTTTCCCTAATCCCTTTCCAGCTAAAGTATCTCCCATTTTCTAATCCTTGCTTAATAACTCCTGTCTCCTCCTATCACACTCTCTTGAGCTCCTTCTTTCCTTTTACCCCTAGAGTTCCTTTCTATTTTCCTGTCTCCCAAGGTTCCATCTCAATATACACTCATCTAAAGATTTTAGCTAGGATTCACAAATTAGAGAAGGTATATGTTATTTACTTTTATGAGTCTGTGCTATTTCACTCGGTATAAAATTTTTAGTTCCATCCATTTACTTTCAAATTTCATGATTTCATTTTTTCTTTATGGCTGAGTAAAACTCCAATGTGTGACTGTAACACATTTTCATTATCCATTCATCAGTTGAGGGACATTTAGGCTGTTTCTATTTCTTTTCTATTATTAAAAGAGTAGTAACAAATATGGCTGACCAAATATCTATGTTGTAGTAGAATACTGAATCTTTTGAGTATATGCTAAAGAGTGCTATAGCCAGTCAGGGTATTCCAAAAGACTCCCCAAATAATATAAGCTATTGTAACACCATTTGATTACCTCTCAGAACTCCAAGGTTAGATGCTATTGATGAAGACAAGACATACTTTGGAAACAAAACTTGGAGGAATCAAGCTGGGAATGACCTCCTCCCTGAGGATTAGTTCTTGTAGTACCAGAAGATACTATTGAAGCTACCAAGGAAGAAAGTCAATGATATTAGTCTGTTGTAACACCTATGAACCACAAAAATGACTAGCCCAGCAAATAATCTTAATTCTGTGAAGTAGTGACACTTTTATCTTAGGGGTAATCAACAACTGTCTAATTGGACTTAAGTTTTCAATGGGAGGGAACTTATGAGTTGTACTGTAAACACAGCCAAGTACACATTGCTGGAGATAGCATAGACCCTAGAGAAAAACCTAATTTTGTCACATCTCTAGACCAATATAATTCCTTATTATATTCTGAATATGTAATCTTATATTTACCAACAAGTATACCTCTCACCACACATCAAAGAAGCTTTTCTCAGCAGACGGGGACTACTACAAAGTTCCAGAACTGGTCAAATACAAACGTAGGTGTCCTTGAGATGCCCAGCCTGATGTGATACACCTACAAGGCAGCTTCTATACCAGAGGCTCAGGGAACATCAAAGAAGGAGTGGATAGAATCTAAGAGTCAGAAGGACAAAACACCTGCAGCTACTTAAGGCAAACAGTAGGTAATTTAACAATATCTACACCTAAAAATCTAGTTGACATTACAACGTGTATTGGGGGAAAGTCATGGGCTCCCACCTCAAGATGAAGTACATGCAGTCAATGGATGCTAAAGCAGGAAGAATCAGTTTTTGTCTTAAGAACTAGCTCCTTAAGAAATAATCTAGTTTCAAGTGGGCAGCGCTAAACACAGATACACAGGGCCACCATTGCATGCATTCAGTGTATTATAAATGTACTTATATCTATAAATGTCTGCATGTATATGTACCCATAATAATCACAGAAGGGAACAAGAAATGTAGAGGGAGTGGAGGAGACATGGGAGGAGTTAGAGGGAGACCAGGAGGTATGGAAATATGTATGACATCATGTATGATGTTCACAATTGTTCTAAAAGTATAAAAAATTTAGAGTATAGAGGAATGGAGTACAACTTATTATATGATTTTATTATGATTTTAAGTAATAAAGAAATAAATATTTAAAATTATTATATAGACTACTTTGCTTGAATTTTAAATTTTAAAGACGTATTTCAGATCTAGAAATAAATTTCAAGGTAATTGCACTAAAAGTCAGCACGGTAAAGGCAGGAGGCACTGGGCTTGATCTTGTGTGGGTCTTACGCAGATGGCAACACATGCTTAGAATTCAAATTCATGTGAAATTCACCTCATTTCACAGAACTCCACCACATTCTCCTGCTCTTACATTTTCTTTGACACTCTTCCAAACATTCCCTGAGCCTTATAACTTCTAGTCAAGCATCTTATAATTTCACATTCTTTAACTTACTGTTGTGAAGATGTCATAAACAAAGCCCCAGTTACACCAACCAGGAGCAAACTCTAGAGGGAGGTTCATAATAAATCAGATGAGTTTTTTATTTGTTTTTGTTAAGGGGATTTGAATACTATAAGAACAGAAGGCAAAAACATGCCTGGTCAGAAGAAGCAGTTGGTATCATCTAGACATGTTGGACCATGAGATTACAATATGAAATTGGTAATATGAAATTATAGAATTATTTAATTTATTACTCAATTTCACAATTAATTGTTGTTTCTCATCAATTAAATATTATGTTATTTAAGTATGTTACTAAGTTCAAAGCAGTGTTTTCTGTGTTCAAGATAGTATTCCTAGCTACCACTGAGGTTTAAGGAACATAAGGAAAATGATTTTTAATGTTCAGTTTATATCCTTTATGAGACATAGTTAATGTTATGTAAATAAGTTGATGGTAGGTAAAAAGGTAGGCAAACAGACAGATGATAGACAGATGATAGATAAATAGATAGATAGATGATAGGTAGATAATAGATAGATTAGATAGACAGATAGATAGATAAATAGATAGATAGATAGATTGAAGGATAGACAGATAGATAGATATAGATAGATGATGATGATGATAGATAGATAGATAGATGATAGGTAGATAATAGATAGATGAGATAGATAGATAGGTGATAGATAGGTAGATGATAGATAGATAGATAGATAGATAGATGAAAGATAGGTAGATGATAGATAGATATAGATAGATGATAGGTAGATAGATAGATAGATGAATGATAGATAGATGATGGGTAGATAATAGATAGATTACATAGATAGATGATAGATAGATAGACAGATAGATGATAGATAGATAGCTATATAGATAGATAAATAGATAGAGAGATAGATAGATTGATTGAAGGATAGACAGATAGATAGATATAGATAGATGATGATGATAGATAGATAGATAGATGATAGGTAGATAATAGATAGATTACATAGATAGATGATAGATAGACAGATAGATGATAGCTAGCTAGCTAGATAGCTAGATAGATAGATAGATAGATGATACATAGATACATACATAGATAGATAATGGACAATTGAAATGGGGGCATAATGTATAGATTAGAAGATTAGAAATCTACCACAGTCAAAATGTATGAGGTTATTATTTTTATTTTGCTGGTTGCATGACTTTAGAGATGTAACTAACTCTTCTACTTGTTTATGTATAAAATGGACATAATTTTATGTACAGATCATATAGGCATGGGAGTTAGATGTGTAAATTATCTGAAAATTTGAACCAAGAGTAAAGCGTTCATAAATTTCAGATTTTAAGTTGGTTTTCTTAAGACATATTTTTTATCTGTACCTCTCTCTCTCTCTCTCTCTCTCTCTCTCGCGTGTGTATGTGTGTGTGTGTGTGTGTGTGTGTGTGTGTGTGTGGTGTGTCTTAGGGAGTATACCACATTGTGCTTGTCTGTAGATGGCATCAAATCCCTTGGAGCTGGAGCTATAGGAGATGGTGAGCCACTTGAAATGGTTTCTAAGAATTGAGCTAGGGTCCTCTGGTAGAGCAGCAAGTACTAATAACAGGTGAACTATTGTGGGGACCTAAAAGCCCCACCTTGCATAGGTCTGAAAGGAAGTTACTGGGGGTGTGGCCTGGCTTGCTTTGAAAGTCTGAAGAATACTTCCGCACTGCTGAGGAGTGCATGATCAGTACATGACCATCCTTAAGATACACCCTGGGGGGGGGGAGTTCCAGGTGCCCTTGTAAGCTTTGGAACACTTGCAATAAATGAGCCCCTGCTTGACTAGGCTCCCCTTTGCATCTGAGTGTCACTGGATAATGGTGGTGTCGTGGGTTGGCGAATGGCATGCGTACTCATCCCCAGTCCTCACCTTGTTGGGGGTCGCGGGTTCGAACCCCCAGCATCTGGTGCTCAATGTGGCACTCGAAGGAAGGTGAAAAGAAGAAAAGAAAAGAAGTAAGAAAGAAGTGAAACGGATTAGGGCCAATTGGAAGTTTGGGGTAAGCAAGACCCTAAAAAATGGATAGTGCAATTTTTAAGTTTGAAGACCCAGCGCTTAAAGTGCTGAGAGATATTCTTAAAAGCAGGGGATTGGATTTGTCAGATCCCGTAGCTCAAAAGGTTTGGGCAGAGGCGGTTCATTTGGCTCCCTGGCTGCTTGGGGCTAATGTTTTTACTGGGGATACATGGGAATCATGGGAAAGGTTTGAGGAACAAGGCAGAAATGCAACAGAAGTGAACCCCAAAATGGCCAAAATAACAAGCTGCACCTCTGGCATACCTTGGCCAGCTTCAGAGCCTCCAGAGAAAGAAGGGCGGGACAGACCGGAGCACATGGGGTCAGCCCCGCCTTGAACTAACACATGTGGCTGTGCCCCGGCCAGCGACAACCAGAATCAGGGGCTTGCGTGACCATGGAGGGGCTTGCTGGAAAGTGGGGGGGGGGACACGACACTGTCCTCCAGCCTGCAACTGGTGAGAAGGTGAGAATCAGGGGCTCATGCAAAAGCAGGGCAGGACCAGGAGCAGCAGCTGCTGGGGCATTTAAAAAAAAAAGAAAATCAAACAAAGATCTTTGGCTGTGCGCCAACAACGGCTCCAGGACAGCTGAAAAGGTGGGGCTGGGGGGAGTGGCTCGGGGAGGGGCCCCTGCCCATTGCTACAGCCCCTCCAGGAGTAGCACTTGCCAAATCCCGGGCCAAGGGAGTCCTTAGTAAAAGCCTATAATGTTTTCACTGATGGGGGAAGATTTGGAGCTGCAGTGATAGTATACCCAGGGGCAGATGAGAAACCAAAAAGATATGTCCACACTTGTGATGGCTCAGCTCAATTCAAGGAAATCGTGGCCATTGCTTTAGCATTAACAAAAATAAGTGAGCCCATGAATATGTTTTCTGACAGTCTCTTTGTAGTCAATCTTCCTCCAGGGCTATTAGGTTCTCATATCCAGTTGATGGGAACCCCATTACTCCCTTGATGATTCAGACTCATATGCTCCTTAGAGAGAGAGATGCCCCTACTTACAGCATCTTAGAGGGCACCAAGGATCACCTGGGCTTTTATCCCAAGATAATGCAGAGGCAGACGAGGTGGCTTCCACCCAGGTCCTGTCAGCAGGCCTGAATGAAGCCCAGGGTTTACATAACATCACTCATGTAAATTGTCAGGGACTCCATAAGAGGTTTCCTCAAGTTCCCATCAAGGACCTAAAGAAGATTGGACATACCTGTAAGTCTTGTCAACCCTTTCTACTGGTACCACCTCTGCAACAGCCAGGGGTAAACCCCAGGGGAGTCAAGCCCAATTCCTTGTGGCAAACGGATGTCACACACTAAGCTCCTTTTGGAAAGCTTAAGTATATTTCTGTATCCATTGACACATTCTCACATGCCTGTTGGGCTACCGCTCAAACAGGAGAGAAGTCTAAATATGCTCAGTCTCATTTTCTCCAGTGCTTTGCCATGTTGGGATTGCCCCAAAGAATTAAAACAGATAATGGACCATGTTTTGTCAGTAAAAATTTACAAGATTTCTTCTCACTTTGGGGAATTCAACACAATACAGGAATTCTCTAAAATCCCCAAGGTCAAGCCATTATAGAACACAACCATCAAAACCTAAAAATTCAATTACAAAAACACAAAGGGGGAATAAGCCCCCACCAACAGTTGGGTATGGCCTTATTAACTATTAATGTTCTTAATTTTCAAAAAAATCAGTTGGAATACCGGTTTCAGAAGTATTGGGGATGACAGGAGCAGAGACCTGAGGTACAGGTAAGATGGAATGATCCCATCACCAGGCAATGGAAAGGACCAGATCCATTGCTAACCACGGGTTGAGGCTTTGGGTGTGTCTACCCTACAGGAGATTCAAACCCCATATGGGTGCCTGTGAAAAACCTTAAGTGGGTAGGCCAGGATCTGAATGACTAGCATGACGGTTCGTGGACAATAGTTCATGAGAAAATTTCCTCTCTCTTTTTGTATCCATCTGAAGTGAAGGACCCAGTTCCTTGACTTCATTGCAGCCTCTTTGACAACTGGCTGATTAACTAAAAGGTACATGGTCCCAGAAGTATTTCAACTTGTCCTATGCCATGACTTGCTTTGTTTCTCTTGATAATGCTTATCTTTAAGTGTCTTTACCAGATAATTCAGTGACAGAGGAGCCTTGGAACTGCCACGGCCCACCTCCTCATGATTACGGACTTCCACAGGACCCCCTCCAGTTGCCCATGCTTGGCTGACCAAATTAAGCAGAGACTAAGACTGTCACGGGTTGCCATCACCTATGCAACTGCCCTTTATTATGATGCATTTTTAGCCAAAGACGGGTAAGATGTCCGATGACAAGTACTCCTAAGGCAGGACATGCACATGGCCAGGTGCATGATCCAATGATGGGCCAGACTTGATCAGAGGTGACGCAACCTAAGACAGGCAAAAATGCATAAGATTAGAGGAAGGAGATAGCCATCTCTCCTCAGGGAACTGCCTATGAGGTGGGTAACCCGTGAAATTTAGTCAGTCCGGCCTTAAAATAAAAGGGACCTAAAAGCCCCACCTTGCATAGGTCTGAAAGGAAATTACTGGGGACGCGGCCTGGCTTGCTTTGAAAGTCTAAAGAATACTCCCGCACTGCTGAGGAGTGCATGATCAGCACGTGACCACGCTTAAGATATGCCCTGGGGGGGGGGAGTTCCAGGTGCCTTTATAAGCTTTGGAACACTTGCAATAAATGAGTCCCTGCTTGACTAGGCTCCCTGTTGCGTCTGAGTGTCCCCGGGTAATGGGGGTGGTGTGGGCTGGCAAACAGCATGCTTACTCATCCCCAATCCTCACCTCGCCAGGGATTGTGGGTTCAGACCCCTGGCAAACTGTCTCACCAATCTGTTTGATTTTTATTTTTATTTATTTTTATTTTTTAAAAATATTTTATTTGTCATTTTTATTTTATGTGTACAAGTGTATTGCCTGTATGTATGTGAGTGCACCTGTGTTGTGCAATGCCTCAGAAGTCAGAGAGGGCTTCAGATTCTCTTGGAACTGGAATTAAGGATGGTTCTTAGCCATCATGTGGTGCTAGGAATCAACCCAGGTCCTCTGAAAGAGCAGTCAGTGCTCTTAACACCTGAGCCATCTCTCCAGCTTCTATTTTATTTTTTTTTAAATAACTAAATAAGATCTTTGTAACACTGTCTTTCTGACATCTCAGTTCCATTAATTTACATTGGATTTCAATGACTCATGCTCAAAAATTGTTATAAACTCAAATGACTGAAGAAGAATCAACATTTAAGTTAACTTTTAAGCATAACATTTATACTAAAATATTAAGTGTCATCAAAGCTAAGGATTCACAATGAGAAACTAAGTAAGGATCCTTTCTAAAATCTCATTTCTAAATGAGATTTAATCATAAAAACATTAATTGAGAAGTAGTCATTTCAAAAGAATGAAAGTACAATTACTGAGACATACAATGACAGGGTCTTAGGCAGAAACCAAGAGAACTATTTTAATTATAGGCTCTGTCATAACAAGTGTGTAAGACAGAGGTCAGCAAACTTTCCTACAAAATGCTAAGTAGTAATTAATTTAAGCTCTGAGAAACATAAGGTCTCTGTCTTAGCTATTCAGCTATGCCTGTGCAGCACAAAGCAGTCATAGAATATGAATACAAAATGTGCTAGACTGCATGCTAATAGGATTTAAACCCAAGACTTGGCTGGATTTGGATAAGGGCAAGAGTTCACAGACTCTCAGGGTATGGCAAGAGTATCAGTAACACCTTGAGCTAAACATCAGTCAAGTCTTTTCTTGTCTTTATGTACAGCTTTTGTTAAAGTTTCAAAAAATAGGAGAAAGTGAACCTGAAAACTTAAAAATATCTCTTATCATGATAGAACATGATTATAAAGTATAACCTGGAGGCAGGACATGTCCAGACATCATTTCTACAAGCCACATTCTGATGTGATTTAACTAAACAATGCAATAATACCCCAAGATCACTCCACTGGTGGCTTACATTCACTCATTTTCTTTGCTACTAAGTGTATCCTGTAAGTTATTATTTACTTTAAATAAAATTTTAAATTCAAATAAAGTATGCTACAGAACAACTTTATAATTTTCCAAAAAGAAAAAAAATCCCACCAAAATTGCATTAAGTGATATTGGTTTCTTGTAAAGTTCCTTAGAAAAAGCTTAGTCAATTAGTTCTAACTAGAAACGCATTAATGATACTCTGAATGTATGCATGTATAAAAGCAAGGACTCATCCTGTAAGAATAAATGTGTATCCAAGGAAGGACACAATAATAGGAAATAACATTACATTTTTGATGTTTTATTTTTATTATCTTTGTGTGTATGAGTGTAATGCCTTGTAGTATGTAAGTGTACCAGTGTTGCCCAATGACCACAGAAGTCAAAAGAGGCATTTGGACTCCCTGGAACTGGAGTTATGGACAGTTGTTAGCCACTATGTGGGTTCTCTGAAGCAAACACATGTCCTCTGCAAGAGATACGGGTGTTCTTAACCACTGAGTAATCTCTCCAACCCCTACTACATTGTTTTTAACTTACCAACACCATTATACCATCTTCTGGTCATACCTTTCCTAATTTTCATTCTTCCAGTGAGCCACAAGCTTTTCCTATTTCTAGCCCAATGCTGCATCATTGCCTCAAGATGATGCACTAATAACATCTGCTCCTTCTACTCACTATGTTTAATTCGTAATTGGAGAAATTGGTACATTCCCTTCAAATTCTTTCCTGGGAATCTGTCATTGGAATACAGAAAGGGATAGTATGTATTCTGATAACATGACATCGAACGTTTATAGAAATATTTTGTGAATATAGATTTCTATCCAATTTTCAACTGAAAAATTTTCCTTTTTTTTCAGTAAAACAAATAACAATATCCTTATATTTGTTCAATTTCCTCAGGGAAAATTAACTGTATTCTTTTTATATCATCACTCAAGTTATCTAAATTATACTCAAATGATGGTTGTATTTGGAAAAAACATACGAATTGCTCTCTTAAAATAGTTTGCCACATATTCTTTTAAATATGGGATAATATTTATAATAATATCAATGAACATTTCTTTCCTGAAGATATTGACTTGTTCAATGCTTATATAATCTAATTTAGGAGGCTTTAGTATTATTATTGTTACTGCTTTACTCCTTTTGGATGAGATAGCCTAGACTCAGAAATGTTCAAAAGCTTTTGTATGATTTTATATTAAGTGACACAACTGAGAGTTAAATTCAAGAAATCATGTTTTAAAATACCAAAAATTTATCACAATGCTGATGCTCTATGTATCTGAAAATATTTTCCCCACACATTTATTAATATGAATATTACTACGAATATTATCACCTTTGATGTTTTTTTCCCATTTTAAAATATTTCAAATTGATATATTAGGCCAACAATAAATTTGAACATAATTGAAACTGGTCATTGGCCACTTGTTTTCTTCTATTAATTACCATTTTGTATGTCTTTGATGTTTTTATTAAGCTGTGTATACATCACTTATTGGTATAAAAAATCAAGATTAAAATTTATTTTGTCATTTATCATTTTATATTATTTTTTTAGAATTTCACATAATATATTTTTATCAAATTCACCTCCCTTTTCCATCTTCTTCCAAATCCATTCACACCTCCATATCCACATAACTTCCTGTACTCTTTTTTTAAGCCTGTGTGTTGACCAAATAAACCTGGTCCAATTTGTGTTGATGAAATTATAAGCCATGACCTGGAGCTTGGTCAACTCCACAGGGATTATACCCTTAAAGAAACTGATTCTTCCTCTTCCAGAAGCTATCAATTGCTAATAATAGCTCCTTAGCAAGGAATGAGACTTTGGGCCTACCTCCAAACTCCATGCAAATATTTGACTTCAGTTTGTTCAGGCACAATTGTGCATAGTCAAAAGTAATATTTACCATATGATTTAGATGTTATTCAGACTGGATAAGATTCACTACTCTAAGTACAAACATCTTTTCTCTCAGTAGGAGGAAATGCTGTAAGTTAATAATTATAACCCATGCCTTTACAAATCTATAGTTCTTCATATTGTTACATTATTTAATATGAAATTATTAGCATAATTATTTGATAAAAGATATCAAGAAAATATTTACCTACATCATGTTATAGTAGCACTATGTGGTTGGATGGAATCCACACAAAATCGTGTTCTTCTAAGAGCCTCAGAAAGTATTATTTAGGAATAGGATTGTTAAAGATGCAATTAGTTTGATAGAAAAGTGAAGTAGACGCTTAACTGGACATCACATATATTTCCAACAAAGGAAGAGACTAAAAACTTTAGACAAGGAAAAATGCTATGTAAAGGCAGAGGCAGAGAGTGGAGTGATACAAGTCAAAGAATGTCAGTGAGTGCCAGGCAATGACCAGAAACGACAGGAGAAGCCAAGCACAAATTCTGTCTCATTGAGTTCCTTAGGGACCAACCTTTGTGACATTTTTCATAATTTTATATTTCAGTATTGAGATAGAATTATTTTCTATTGTTTTAACTCACTTCATCTGAAGCATTTTGTTGTGGCCACCTGGGAAACTAAAGCAGATTCTGACTAGAGATTGAAATACCTATAACAATATCTTTGGAGTTTCTCACAGTTAACCTTGGCTATCAACTTGACATACCCAGAAGGGAACCTCAGTTGAGGAATTTCCTCCCTTAGATTTGACTGTTCATATGTCTGCAGGGAATTTTCTTAATTGGTAATTGGTGTAGGTATGTGCATGAAACCATTCCTAGGCAGGTTTACCTGGACTATAAAAGAAGGATAGCCAGATTTGAAATTGAGAGCCAACCAGAAAGCAGTGTTCTTCCATAGCCTCTTATCTGATTCTGTCTCCAGATTCCTGTGTTAAATTCCTGCCCTGACTTCCCTCCTTGATTACAATGGGATCAGGAAGTGTAGGGCAAATATATCCTTTCTTCTACAAGCTGCTATTGATTACGGTATTATCACAGTGAAAAAAAAAGCAAACTAAAACAGGGTTCCACAGACACTTTTTTAAAGAAATACCCTCCTATATCTCTTTATTTTATTTTTATTGAATAAACTAGACAGAATAAATGAGGAAGGTCACTTCACTTTCATTAAAGGAAAAGTACACCAAGAGGGTTTCACAATCTGAAAGCTATATGTAACAAATACAGGGCACGCAATTCACTAAGGAAGCTCTTCTAGATCTAAGATAATATGTTGTCTTCAATACAGTGATGCCAGGTGACTACAATACTGTACGGTCACTAATCGATAGGTTACCCAGGCAAAAACTCAACAGAGAATCCCCAAAATTAAATGACATCATAAACTAAAATGACTTTACATACATGTACAGAACATTCCACTCAATCAACAAAGAATGTTCTTTCTTCTCGGTGGTCCATGGAACTTTCTCAAAAACCAATCACACATTAGGATACAAAGAAGTCTCCACAGATTTAGGAAAATTGAAATAATATCTTGTATCCTATATGATCACAAAGGAATAAAGTTAAAAATACAAAAAAAATAGAAAAATTTTTAAAGAATAAAACCTCATAGAAACTAAACAACATACTACTAAAAAAAAATGGATAAAAAGGCATAGTGGTGCATGCCTTTACTACCAGCACTTGGGAGGCAGAGGCAGGCAGACCTTTGTGAATTCAAGGCCAGTATGGTCTACATAGGGAGATCCAGTAAGCTGGGGATACAGGGAGACTCTGTCACAAAAAAAAGACTAAAAAAAGAAAAATGGATAAATGGATAAAGAGAAAATCAAAATCGAAATTTAAAAATTCTTAAAATTGAATGAAAACAAAAATAAAACATACCAAAATCTATGAGGCACAATGAAAGCAGTCCTAAAAGGAAATTCAGGGCATTAGGTGCCTACATAAGAAAATTACAAACTTGCCACAGTAACACCAAAGGCCTTGGGAAAAAGTAAAAACAACATCTACAGAGAGTGAAGTGGAAGACATCAATAAAATCAAGCCTGAAATTAATGAAATAGCAAGGAAGAAAACTATGCAAGGAATCGAGAGACCGATTATTTGAAAAAAATTCACAAGACTGACAAGCTGTTAGCCAAAGCAAGCCAAACAGTGACTCCAAAGAAGAAAGGGACCCAACAAAAACAAAGTTATAAGCCAATCTCTTTTATTAATAACATAGATGCAAAAACTGCCAATCAAATACAAACTTTATGTGAGAACATTGAAATGGTTATTCACCATGATCAAGTCAGCTTCATCTCAGAGATTAGGGATGATTCAATGTGTGTAAATCAACATAAACAAACTCATGGCAGATGATTATCTCAAAAGATGCAAGGACCTTTGACAAATAATGTTCATTCATTACAAAAGTCATGGAGAATCTAAGGATCCAGGAGCCACGTCTCAAAATAATAAAGGTATCTACAATGGGCCCACAGCCAACATTGCACTAAATGTAGAAAAACACAAAGTTATCATATTAAAATTGAGAATAAGATAAGGATAATTCTCTGAATTTTCATTCAACATAGTACTTGAATTCCTATCTAGACCATTAAGACAGATCAAGGAAATAAATGGGATCAAATTGGAAAATAAGTCAAATTATCCTTATTTGCAGATGATATGATTCTATACATAAAATATTTTGTAGACTCTATATGAAAACTCCAAGAGTTAATAAATATGTTCATCAAAGTAGCAGCATATAGAATTAACACACAAAAGTGTTCCTCAATTGATGAGTGGATAATGAAAATGTGGTTCATTTATACAATGGAAGTTTACACAGCAGTAAAGAAAGATGAAATCATGAAATTTGCAGGTAAATTGGTGGAAATAGAAACTGTTACACTGAGTAAAGTAACTGATT
>NW_008356004.1:521058-535583 GCF_000622305.1 Nannospalax galili
CAGTAGGAAACAGGCCTTAATAAGGGAGATATGGATTAAAATTGGGTTAGTTTAAGGTAGGGAGGAGGGAAGGGTGTACAAGGAACCTAGGGCATAAAGGGAAAGAAAGAGCTCAAGAGAGGTAGGACCACAGGAGAAGGATATTATTACAGGAGAAAGGGGGGCAATGGGGGCACCTTCAGAGGGAAAACCATGATGGAGGGGTGAGACAATATGAGAGATAAACAATGCCTAGCTAGCTTTGAAAACCAGTGAGAACCATATTACTCCTACAAGCCATTGACAAATTATACATAGCAGACGAAGAAATATATGTCTAGGTAAGATTTATCTGAGAACAACTAGTCTTTGCCTAAGATTTATCTACATGACACACTGTAATTAAAAATACCAGACTGGTGGAACTAACCTTCTTGGGTGTTTAACAGATATACTTTGAGGTCTATAATAATTTGGTCAGAGGGATATAAAAGACACTTTTTGCTCTTGCCCTCCTAGGTCGACTAGTTCCAGGGGACTATGAGCATCTCTCAAAATGTCCTATAATGGTGCTGGGTCACCTGTCCTCTTGATCAAGGAGGCTGAGGAGACCTCACCAGATGGACTTGAACCAGTGTCCAGTCTATAAAGAGGAGGGTCAACACAGAGGAATTATTTCCTCCATGCTTCCAAGTGAAGCCAACCATGGTCAAGCAGGACCTTTGACTTATCTTCACATAGGTGGAACTGGTAAAAGAAAGGAGCCAGGGGCTCCTCCCAAGCCCATTTGACCCCTGAATAACAGATCCTTAAACGACCTTAAGAGTAAAAAATAAATCGGTTTATCTGGACCAATGGTGTGGCCTTAAACACCCAAAAGGAAAGTATAACCAAAGATTAAAGGTGCCAATATAATTTCATAAGAGACCATGTGTATAGCTAAAGGCTACATAGCAAGTAACAATGCCAGATAGGTGATACCTCCTTCTGAGTTGTTTGCTAGGGTGGCCAAAGGGACTCCCAGATAGTAACCCAGCATAGAACTGGGAAATTGTACAGCAGACCCCAATCTTATCCAAAGGAATATTGACAACTGAATACTGCTAGATAAGGAACAGCTCACCCTCCTAAAACAAAGACCTCCATGCTCAGATGCCAAGGAGCTCAGAAATTAACCAACTGTCACTAGTAATAATCAGATATATAGAGATTAGAAATGCATGTGCAAACATCTTAATGTTAATTGCATTGAAAATGAATTTTTCTGTATGAAACTGTGTATTTTAATAATGAAATAGAAATCTTTTTTAAAGGTTAAAACCTCATTTAATTTTATGTCTTATAGGGTTTATACTGAGTAAAATGTTGTATAGCTGTAACAATTCAAATGTAAACCTAAAAATTTACAGCCAATTTTGAAAATGATGCATCTTAGCTCAGAAAATTGTTATTGAATATGTTAATGTTGTTGTAATTAAATGCTTCTTCTAAGTATGTAGTTATTAAATAAATAATAAACTGAAAAAAGAGCTCATTGATCAGTGGAATAGACATGATAATTCAAATTTAAGTCTTTTGACAAACGAACCAAAAATAATATTGGAAAAAAGCATCTTAAATAAATGATGATACTCAAATTTGATTGCTCCATGTAGAACAGTGAAAGTAGATCCCTACTTCTCACCCTTCACAAAACTCATCTCCAAATGGATAAAGAACATCAACATAAGACAATATCTTGATTCTGATAAGAGAAAGGAACAGGGAATACTCTAGAATTCATAGGCACAGAAAGGGACTTTCTGAATAGGTCTCTGATAGTGCAGATATTAAGAGCAAAAACTGAACAAATGGGACTACATGTGAAAGTAAAATGTTCTGTACAGGGAAGGACACCATCTTCCTAGTGAGAAGGCAAATTGCAGAATGGGAAAATGAACCTGTGTCAGCTCTTCCCCTTGCTGATAGTGCAGATATTAAGAGCAAAAACTGAACAAATGGGACTACATGTGAAAGTAAAATGTTCTGTACAGGGAAGGACACCATCTTCCTAGTGAGAAGGCAAATTGCAGAATGGGAAAATGAACCTGTGTCAGCTCTTCCCCTTGATAAAGGGTTAGCATCTGGAATATACAATGAACTCAAAATTGTTTACACCAATAAGTAAACAAATGAACAACCCAATTAAAAATTGGGGCAAAAATTAAACAGAATATTCACAAACAGTGAAATACAAATGCTCAAGAAATATTTTTTAAATGTTCAACATAGCTAGCCATCTGTGAAATGCAAATTAAACTACCTTCAGATTTCATCTTACTCCCCAAACAAACAGTTATGGATGATGGCAAGGATGTGGGGAAAGGGGAACGTTTATTTACTGATGGTGGAAGTGAATACTGGTGCATCCATTATTGGAATCAGTATAGAGTTTCCTTGAAAAGCTACAAATAGAACTCCCACATGATTTAGGCATACTAATCTTGGGCATATACCCACAGGACTCTGTATTCTACAATGGAGTTATTTGCTCATCCATGTTCATTGCTGCCCTATTCACAATAGCCAGGAAATGGAAACAGCCTACACGCCCATCAACTTATGAATGAATAACAAAAATATTGTACATTTACATTATGAAATATTATTCAGTTGCTAAGGAAAATTAAATAATGAAATTTGAAGTTAAATAGATAGAACTGGAAACAATCATCCTTAGTGAGACAACCTATACCCCAAAAGAGAATTGTCTCATATTCTCCCTAATAAGTAGATGATTGAATTGAATAAGTAGATGTGCCTGTTTCTATTGAAAATTCCTTAGAGATCATAAAATTAATAAAAGCATATGTGGGTGGTTTATAGGAGTGAGACAGAATCCAGATATCAATGGGAGAGGAGGAAAGGAAAATAACAGATAGGATGTGTTTGATGGGGTGGAGGATTGGAAGGCAAGGTAGAAGAGGGAGAAAGAGGAGAGATAACTAACATTAAAGGGCTTTTGAAAGAGTTATATGGACCCTTACTATAGAAACTTACTTCAATATATGCACATACAATATATGAAGTCTTTAACTGTATTTACTATATCATATAGGTTTAATGGCCCTAACAGACAGACAGGATGGCAAATGAAAAGCTCAATGTATGGAATGGATATCCTGTTTTGGAGTTGTTGACAAGTGAGATCCTACAGAGACACTCAAACAATATTGGTCATTGCTATTGAATTTGGTTACCCACCAGAACTGGATTCTAAGACCCTATTGCTGAAGATACTACATATTTCAGTTACATGGAAAAGTGAGGAGAAATCAAGCTGTTACTGACTTTTAGCTATGCCTTTACTGGCTGGCTTTCATAGTACTAGAAAATGCTATGCATGTTGGTAACCAAGTCAGAGGAAATAATCAGTAACCTTACCAGTTTGAACCCTGTGAGCTACACAAAACAACTGGCTTGGAAAAAATGTACCCACTGGTTGCAATAGTGGAATGAATATTATGGGAGTAACAAACAACCTTCTAATTGAATTTAAGGCCTGCTTCACAAGATGAAGTCCATAACAACTCTGTTGTTAGGGTCAAGAACCTATGATTAGAACAATCTTTTATCATGGGAGAGAACCTACTACTATCATTCTGCTAAATAGGCATCATATTAAGCTGACTCATAATGACTTCCTGTTATACCCATAGATTAGTGAGTCAGAGAAGGTTCTTCTGGCATCATATGGCCATTAGCACAAAGACCCACAAATCTTCAACATGCAAAGAGTAAGAGACAGTAGAATGTCAGCCCTAAATGGGACATCTGTATCTTACTATCACTTCCCAAGGGTCAAGGATCACTGTGAAAGAGGGAGTAGAAGGTATTAAGAGTCAGAAGTTGTAGACGAATACAAGAAAACTGTGTTGTCTGAACACCACATGGTAGTTGAACATATGAAGTCACAGACCTTGTGATGGCAAACACAAGACCTGTGCAAACCCAAGCCAGACAGGACCCAACATGGATCAGAGAGGTCAGTAGAAAGCTTGAGACCTAGCTGAGGATCTATTGGCATTTGATGGATGTTGGAAGAAAGAGAAATTTTCTTACTGTGTGACACTTTGTAGGTTGACAAGACTACAGTAAATAGGCATCCCATACAAGAACACTTGATAAATACAGATTAGACTTGACAGTCCTTTAATAAATGACAAATAATAATAGAGTGTACTGAGTCTTGGGTGATGAGGTAATGTTGGGGTGGACCAAAAGGAGAGGGTATGAATATGATCAAAATACATTGCGTGATATTCTAGAATTAGTAATTATATTTAAAATTGTATTTATATAACATCAGGTATGTTAGTGCATGCCTTTAATTCCAGCACTCTAGAGACAGAGGCAGGTGTATCACTCTGAGATCTAGTTCAGCCTAGTCTACATAGCAAGTTCCAGGCTACCTGAAGCTACAGGTTCATACATTATAATGTTAATTTCTAATAAAGATACAGGAGTCCCTGCCTCAGAAAAAAATATATATATGCATGGTGTTAAATAATTATAGAAATGATAAATATATTATTTAAAACTCAATGCAAAATACTTACAAAAATTGGTCAGAGCAACAAGGATACTCTATTTCATTCTCATACAAACATAAATTCCAAATGCAATAAGTAGTCAAAAGCAAACATTAATCTCTGTAAAGTGATATCCCTTTAGGGATTAAGGATGTAGATCAGTAGTAGATTTCTTATCTAGCATGTGTAAGACTCTTAGTTCAATCATAGTACAGTGCTTGTCTAGCATGTGTATGATTTGCTCAGTCTTCACCATTGAGCAGAAAGTTTTCCTTTGAATAATATTTTAAAAGCCAATGGAAGAGGCAGAAATCATGAAGAAATTATTTTAATATGAATTGAATAATTATTATTTAGGTCATTAAGGAAAACCCTGACTTTATGTTAAAAAGAAAATGACAAATGCCGGAGCAATGACTCAGAGGTTAAAGTATTTGCTCTTGCAGAAGACCTAGGGTTCAACTGACCTGTGAGGGTTCAGTTCCTAGGACCCACACAGCAGCTCACAACTATGTGTAATTCCAGTTGCAGGGGCTATGACAGCATCTTCTTACCTCTGTGGGCATCAGACACACGTGTGGTGCTCATACATATATACAGTTAAACATTCATATACACGAAATAAAATAAATAATTCTTAAAAACATCAAATGATAAGTGGAAAATGATTTTCAACATATACATTACTGAATTGTTAACATATAAATATATGTGTACATATTAAAAATAAAATAATGTACCAGTATTGAAGTAGATTATAAATGTGAATAGATAAGTCTCCAAGAATAGAACTAAAAATAGGATATTGGCCATTGTGAGATGGCCCCTTGACTTCAAGAAGTAAACATCCACACCTTACTAATGTGTGTTAAGAGTTCAGTAGTAGAAACAAGAGGAATATCAAAGATGTGTGCCATTTTTTTTACCAATTTCTTTCTCCTAATGAGTAATTCTAACATGCATTTTATCTGCTTCTATGGACTCAAAACTTTTGAAAGTTTTAGCTGAATTCCTCTCATTCTTACAATTATTCCACTATCTGTTCTATTCCAGTTCATGATAAGCATCATTTGTTAATCAGAGCTTGAAACCAGAATCCCTCTTCTGGCACTAGCACACAGTTGTTCATCTTTCCGCCTCATAAGTCCCATCACTTCCACTGTGTTTTCCATAGCACAGAACTCACATTAGCACATATATCTATACAGACAATAGATTTACAAATACATAACTAATCACTTCTTTCATTGTCAGTGACTTTTCACTTCATGTTTGGTATTTATTTTACAAAGTGAGAAAATGTTATTTTCTTGATTTCTGAAGGAGGGCCCTTTCCTTCTTGTTTCTAGTAATAATCCTGATAGTGAAATACCTTTCAAATCTGAAATGCTACAGAAGAAAGTGTTGGCAGTAGATATTTTCACACTATTATCCCTCAAGAATATAGATAAATTTTTAGTGAACTTAATTAAGTCAAACTATTGACCTAAAAAAAAAAAAATGACTCCCGATAAAGAGATGAAAAAAATCCCACAGGAAGCGACAGTTAACTAAATAATAGAAAGAGAATTAAAAACCTTTTATATTAAAGGACATGTTTGCATGTGCTGTGTCAGGAGCAGATGGACGTACTTGTCTCTCCATAATTTCAGAATTTATTGATAACAATAAATCACAAAGTAAAGTAGTTTAAATGACAGCAATTTACCAGATAATTCTTGGCAAAGTGGAGGAAGCACAGGTTCATCCATTTTAATGTTAATTGCTAATATTAACTCTCATATCAAACACCATATAATCTCTCACATCTCTATCTCGATCTCTCTCTACCCATCTACCTATGAGCATATATATATATATATATATATATATATATAATGTTACCGAATGAATGCAAAGGTTTAAAGAGGCTGCATCAGATTTTCAAAATGTGTCTGATCTAGGCCAGTAGAAATGTGAGTAGAGATTGTATTAATAAGATAATGGCTGCAGGGAAGATGCTGTTGCTGTTAGGCCTCAGAGAGTCATAGGTTTAAATGTTGATTTGTAACATTGGACACAGCTGCAGAGGTGAAAGAGTAGGACTAATTCTAGACAAAGGAATAATCAGATGCGTGGATTATGGATGGCAAGTCCAAACAGGTGAACAGTCAGATGGAGAGATGACATTCCATTGTGTAAAGTCAACAGCAGAGACCAGGCAGACTTGAAGCCCTAGGGACAGTCAAGAGCTCTCTGCATCTCAGACCTTTACACAAACTGAGTAGTCAGATGCAGGTTAATGAGGTACTGTTGCCACCACACTGCTGTGTCTTCATGACTTTATCTGGTCCAGGTAAGAGAATTATAGCCTTTCCTTGTTTTGGTGTGTCTGACAAATTCTTGTGTCTGGATCCTCTTACATTCTTGAAATATACCTATGTGCCCCTACAGTCTCAGTTCATCCTGATAAATTCATAGTTTTGCACCCTTTCTATTCCAAACAGCAAGTCATTCATCGGTCTATTCTGCAGGTTGATGCCTGAAAGTTGGTATCTTTCACATGTCAACCAAGGTGCACAGTCATCCCCCATCCTCAAAAGAGATTCAAAAGCTGCTTATAAAACATAGTCTCTGAGAGAAAAGCACAGCCTAAATAAACAGTTTACACAATAAATAGTAACTTGGAGCATGATGCAGCCTGATCGCCACAGGAACATCTGGAGACACCCCATGACACTGAAAGTATAATGGGTAACATGCTTAAAGTTGAACTGAACATAAAGAGGAGTACTAAGTATTTTAAGTTATAACACAAGATGTAAAACATGGGTTTTATCCACAGTATTGAGCTAAAGACAAAATACAATGGAAAAAATTTTGAAACTATTTTTGATGAGTTTCTAGTAAGAAACAAAACAACTTTTAAGCAATGTTTCTTTTCTAAACTGCAGCATATTTGATAAATATTTACTTTGACAATTTTAATATCTCAGTACACTAATAAACTACAATTAGATTATTTTCAATATCTTATCAAATGAATTGTAAACCTCACAACAAGCAGAATTTCTCATCGATTATTGGGATTATTTTTTAAAGGCTTATCTTTCTCAGTCATTTTACATTCATGCACTGCTGAATTACTTTATCTCTAGCTACAGATATCTATGTACAACATTTACACACGCATGAACATATATGCATGAGTACATGCATAGCAATTAATAATAAAGTCTCTGAATAAAAATGAAGTCTGTGTGAATGGTGAGAAATAGTGCTTTGAGAGTAGTATATGCTGATCCTTTGAAGTGGGTTATCCTCTTCCCTCCCAAACTACCTTGTTTTATGTGAGAATAAAATGGGATCAGGAAAAGGGAAAAGAGTAACTTGTGGCCATACAGATATCAAGTACCAGAGCTTGAAATAAGACACACATTTAGCTAACTTATCCTAATTTTTATATATTTCATAAAGATATCTTATATATGAAAAGACTGAAAACATTATTAATAGATCAGGTCTCTTAAATATCATTGCTCACAGGTCACAATGTAACTAAAATCATTCATAGGCATTATGGACTGAGAAGCACACAGTGGGTGACCAGAAGTCTTGGTTTTTTCTAAATGAAATAAATAAGACTTTCAGGAGCTCAATGATTTCACCATTTCCAATATTCCACAGTCAACTTAAATGACCAGGATTGGTATGCTACCTCAAGATAGGGAGAAGGATGTTTCTTTAAAGTAAGACATCTCAGAATTCTCCATTGAGAAAGAAAGAACTCCATATGGCAACTTAATGCTGCACAGGAGAGTGACCATTGAGAGTAATGCAAGCTCTTTGGGGGTTGGGAATGAAGATACCCTGATTTCCAAACATTGCATTTCCTGGTAGGAATATTAAATTCTGATAAAGATTTATAAGAACAGGCAACAAAATTTAGTTTTTAATTTCTTTGAATTTGGTGGTATTTAATTCATTTATATTTAATAGCATTTGATTCTACTGCATCTAAAATTCTTCTGCAGGCATGCAATAATGAAAACACTTCAACAAATTCTTAACTAGGAAACTTAACATCTACTTACACTATTGTTAGCTTCAGTAGTTCAAAGAATGCAAAGTCAATAGCAATTAGGAAAGAGAACCTTTGAGAAAGGGAAACTTACCAATAAAATACCTAATTGTTTCTTTTAAAAAGTAGTCCCTCGATACCTTCAAATACTAATAAAATGTCATTTCCCCATGACAACTTCCACACAGTTCTTTCTCTTTTGCAGTAAGAAAAAAGGCATACTGTGACAATGCATATAATACCCATCATTATTAAAGTCTACATTATTCTAATGTTACTGGCTTATAATTAATGTGTAAGTGATTCTAGAAGCTTAACCCTTACTCTCTACTTGTCGCTTAGCAACAATCAAACTGCATTAGAAACTGCTAGGGTCTTGACTATTGGTCATAATGAATATACCTGCTTGGGAATTATTGGAGTGGGATTGTTCTTTCTGGCATAATTTAAGCATTGTTTCTCCATAATTTAGTTAAGGCTATTTATGAGTTATGAAGCTCATAAATAGCTCATAAACTGTCTTGGACATGGAAATCCAGTCTAAATAAATAGTGAGTCAAACAGAAAGGGCCTTATTTTCAGTTTTTACTACAATAAACATGAAAATTATTTATATAAAACACATTGAAACTCATAAATAGCTCATAAATTCTTGCTTAAAAATGAATCAGTGCTAATTATGCCTCATGTTACACATGTAATACATTTGTATTTTCTTTGATTTCACAGAACAAGCCAATATAACTCACTGGGTATTTTATTTAGGTCTAAGAAAATTTTTTACTCACATATATAAGTAAATTAAGGGATGGAGCCATTTATTTAACAAGTTATGTCTATTATTGTTCCAATAATACATATAGAAACACAGGAAAATAGCAGGCTTTTATTGTGACTAGGGGATTATATGTATATATGCAAAGCATATGCATGCTTTGGCTGTTTGCAACCTTACACACTCAGTTGCTACTTGTGTCCACCAAAGACCAAGTGGATAACTCTAGTCCAAGAAAGCCTAAAACCAAAAGTCTTTAAGACTTTGAGTCTTTCTCTCTCTCTCTCCCTCCCTCCCTCCCTTCTTCCTCAATTTTCATCCATCTTTCTGCTACCTACCTAAGAATCATAGCTTCATGACTTAATCTCCAGTTTTTTCTTTATTTGCAGACACATAGCTGAGCTGGCCTGGAAGTGACTATGGAGACCAGGCTGACCTCGAACTCACAGAGATGGAGAGAGAGAGAGAGAGAGAGAGAGAGAGAGAGAGAGAGAGAGAATTACTTAATTCATTACAAATTTTGAGTCAATGATGTTATGCATTATAGGACGAAGGCATTCCCATAAGATTCTAATGGAAGTAAAAAATTGCTATAGTGTAGTGAGGCTACAACCATAATAACATAGCAGTCCAGTTTATTATTTGTGTACTTGTGTTGATGCTGGTGTAAACAAACCTATTCTATCGCCAGTCATATAAAAGCACAGCCTATGCACATATATACAACACCAGACACTTGACAATGATAAATGTTACTGGTTTTTAGTTTATTATGCTGGACTTTTGTATTGCTGCATGCTTTAAAAAACAAAAAGAATTTCTTCTGTATAGTGCACAATCTCAGAATGAGAGCTGAATCTAGCGGCCTAGTGGACTAGCAGGACCTGTCTAGAAGGTCTAGTTACATAAGAGTATCTATCACATGATTCTTGGAACGATAGTGAATATATGCTTAGGAGTCCCAGAGCTGAGATCCCTAAGCAGGCCTCTTTGTTTTTGTTGTTTTTTTTGTTTGTTTGTTTGTTTTTATTAAATTCTTGTGTATTTCATACAGAACATCTCAATCAATCTTAATCACATTTATTATCCCTGTGACCTGCAAGTTCCTCTGATCCTATGATGACAAGCCATGGTCCCACCTCCTTCCTGTGGAAGGCTCTGTGGAAGGAGTCAAGCACATTACCTCTCTCATCCAATTGGTTGAACTTAGCTGCACAAAGGGGAAGGGCTATGGATATATAAGCCAGGATTATATTGTGTTGAGAAGCCACAGGATCTATATTTCCATGTGGACTTTTGAGCACAGCCTTGAATGGGGGTGGGGGGGCACTTAATCTTCTGTAAGTAAACCAGCACCCCAAGCTCAGTTAACAAGTCCAATAAACTTGTTAGGATTCTCCAAAGGGCGGTTTTAGAGAATTCTTCCCTCAGGTTGTCATAAGGACAATGGGAGGAAGGAATCAGGTGCCACCTGGGCCTTCCAGCAGTTAATTTGGCTTTATACCCTCATTTCCACTGGAACGTTCCCATAGTCCCCCCACTGGAATTCACACGTTCTGTCATTTGTGTTAAGGCCTATTGTGTCAGTAAGTGTTCCTAGTCGTTCTTCCATGCACGTTAATCTACTTAGGTCTAATCAGTTTGTCTAGAGTTCCCGACTTTAGGAAGATCCGTTCTTCCTCACCTAACAGTAATCGGTGCAGTATACTTTTAATTTTTTATTTCAGGATAAACTATTTCTGGAACTGGAGAGATAGTTCAGCAATTAAGAGCACTGATTGTTCTTGCAAAGGACCTGAGTTCAATTTCCAGCACCCACATGGCAGTTAACAACCGTTCATAACTCCAGGTCCAGGCTATCTAATGCCTTCTTCTGACCTCCGTGGGCATAGCACACAACACATGTGCACTTACACACATGCAGGCAATTCACTCATGAACATAAATTAAAAATAGTAACTTAAAAAACAAACAACAATAAAAAGAACAATCATTCTCAACTTAATCAAGTACCTAAAGCTACAAAATGTAATTAGATCCCAATCTTGGTGAACACTGGATTAATTAGAAAAATTTTGTAAACACTCAATAGAATCACCCATAGACAATATGAACAACAGTGTCTGGACTGATTCATCTCTACTTTATAACTAAAGATTACTGCTGGTTTAACCAGGGTGGAAGCGAACAGAAAGGAAGAAATATTAAACCTAAAGGGAGCATGAGTTAATTAGAGAACCAAAAAGAGCAGAAGAAAATGAAAACCTTTTGTAAAAATCAACAAAATTGGCAAGTAGTCCGTTTAAGAAAATAAAAGGCAAAAAAAAAAAATAGAATCATCAATAAAAGACCTAAAACTATTAATAGGTTTCTGGTTTACTTTTGAATAAGCATGTGCCAAAAAAGAGACAACATATAAACATGATGATATATGAACATATGGAAGGCTAATTATATTTATTTGATCATTGCATATTATACACATAAATAACAACCCTGTATCTTGTAAATAAGTACTAATGTTATATGTGAAATAAGAGAAGATGTCAGTAGAGAAGAAACTTTGAAGGCTGTACCAGCTTGATTTCTCCTTATAATATTTTCTACAACTAATGTATATAGAGTCTTCAGCAATAAGGCTGAAGATAAATAAAGGTGTCTGAGAAAGGTGTTATGAATGCTGCTGGAATAGAGGGGTGATCACCATCCTTGCCTAACTGTGAATCCTGTCAGCTGTGACAACTGCCTCAGCAGGCTATGCCCACTGGTGCAAATAGTGATATGAATGTTATAACAGCAACCGACAACTTTGGTTCGAATTGAAATCTACTGCATAAGATGGTGCACAGATCTGACACTGATATCAGGCCTAGGAAAATTTGACTAGACAGGTCGCAGGCTGTAATCTACTAAGATTATTCTACTAAATAGACATAACATTAAACCAACTCCTAATGACTTATTGTTATACACTTAGATTAATATCTCTCAGTTCTTACCAGAAAAGCTTCTTCATGCAGCTCATGGTGATTAACCCAGAGACCCACAACTGGTAAAGGTGAAAAAAATAAGAAACTGAAGAGTGTTGAATAATGACAGGGATACCTATATTAAATTTCTTTTTCTAAGCCTCATGAATCACAGAGGAAGAGAGGAAAAAAGATTGTGAGGCCCAGAAGGGCTGGATGACCATAAGAAGCCAGTGTTCTTCTGCAGTTATTCATTTAAACTCACAGCAATAGTGGCAGCATGCACAAGACCCGCATAAGCTCAAATCCTAGACAGAAGTGGAGACGTGGTAACAAGTCCCAAACCTAGCTGAGGAACTATGGGCAAATGAGAGCTGCTGGGAAGAAGAGAGTCAATTTCTTTAAGGTTGTGACGCTATGGGTAGGTTACCAGGCTCTAGCAGATGGAGCAATCAAAGGACATATATCTGACTCAGTAGGCATATATATGGCACAAGCTGATGGGAAGTGTAGATGGGGAAGCGATCTGAATATAATCAAAATATTTTGCATGGATTTCATGAAAATTTTATAAATTCTTAAAACATTATTTACTTTATTTTTATGATGTGAGTGTTATGCCTGCATGTTTATAATTGTACCTGTGTTGTACGGTGCTTGCAGAGGACAGAAGAAAGCATTGGATCCCCTGGAACGGGCATTACAGATTGCTGCTAGCCACCATGTGGGTGCTGGGATTCAAAGCCAGGTCTCCTGCAAGAACAGCCAGTGCTCTTAGCCACTGAGCCATCTCTCCAGCCCAAATTTAATAATGAAGTCAGTCAACAGCAATGATTTAAGAGTAGTCTTGGAGAAATTCAATGCTATCATTAATATCCAGCATAAATATAAGAAGAATGGAAAAAAATGATTAGTAAATAACTTAATTCGTAGTTTGAAGCTACTCCACACAGAAAATCCTAACTTCAGATGGCCTTTTCCATGTTAAAAGCCTTCAAACTCATTCCATTTGGTTATTTAAATATATATATATATATATATATATATTGCTATAGACAATAGCTATCCTATTGTGTATGCCGTAGATTGAGTTACTTCCCCAAAGTAAGTATATTTTTATTTACTCTAGTTATTCCATCATTTTAGTATTTTTCCATGGCATCTAACTTATCCTATATGAGCATAAATAAAAAGAATTTGAGTAATAAATATAATGGCAAATATAAACTGAATTTGATCATAGCAAAACCAAATAAAGTTCACTGCAGAAAAACTATAAGGGAAAATCAACATGAGGATATACATTTGTTCGATCCGATTTGTGGACCATTTTCCTTGCACCAAGAAATTTGTGAGTTTTGCAGATACTACTGAATGAAATTACATAGCTTATCACATTGTGCTTTTTTTATAAAAATGAGTGAAAACCAAATACAACAATAAAAAACTAAATACAAATAGAATTTCAGACAGTGTTGAAAGCTATGAAGAAATCTAATGCTGTAAACTGAAGTGGGGAAGGGAGAGACTGTTGTACAGAGCAATGAAATTTGTGTAAAGATCTAAATGATATGATGTCACCTTTGTAAAATCTGGGTAACAGTACAATTGGAGAAATCTAAGTATCATTGCACTCAATATAACAATATATGATATTACTGCTTTCTCTCTGTTTTTTAGTTATCTCAAATATTTTTAAACTAAACAATTTTTAGTTTATTAACACAAAATGTGGAAATACATTTATAGTTTGAAACATTTTGATAAGCACTGAAATCTTCTGGTTTTTAAAGTTAATTAATATATGATATAAGTCCTACATTTTGGTTTTTCTTTTTTTTTTTTTTTTTTTTGGATAGGATCTTCCTATCTTCCCAACTGTCCTTGAACTCCCTAAGTAGACCATTCTGGCCTAGATATGACAGAGATCTGCCTGCCTCTGCCTTCAGAGTACTGGGGTTGATGGTGTGTACCACCATGCCTGGCTAAGATCTAATTTTTTAAATCTTTGGTTTTATCTTTTCATTGATTAGAGATATAATTTCAATTTTGTTCCAAAGGATATTAATAAAATATTTCTCATGTTATAATTATTAAAGTTTTCTTTAAAGTCTTCAATGATCTCTCTTTCTGATAAAAAATGACATATGAAGAGATACTTGAATAAGAAT
>NW_008356004.1:535623-545316 GCF_000622305.1 Nannospalax galili
ACTTGAATAAGAATTAAAAGATCTAACTCAAAATTCTGACCTTGTATCAAGTACTTATATAGTTGTATGTATGAAATGGCTAAAATGATGGCCTTTAGTAGATGTGATAAACAATACCATTGAAATCTGCCTGATGACTATATAGACATACACAGGTGCCAAGGATCCAAGTGCAACCGATTATGACTATTAATAATCAGATACATACAGATTAGAGATGCAAGTGCCAACATCTCAGTGTTAGTAGCAAAAACAATGAGTCTGTCTGCAAGGAACAATATATTCTAAAATGAAATGGAGATCTTTTTTAAAGGTTAAAAACTCATCCAATTTTATGTCTGACAGGGCTTATGCTGAGTTCAATAATATATAACTATATTAATTCAACTGTGAACCTAGAAACTTATACCCACTTGTGAAAGAGATGTACTGTTGCTCTGGAGTATTACTTAATGTATTAAAGCTGTGGTGAAGAGCTTACAAAAAAGTGATGGCCTTTAAATTCCTAATTATGCATTGCATACATACATAGAAATATATTCCACAAATCTGCATACATACAAATATATTCCTCAAACAAACATACAAACTGTGTTGGAAAACAGGTTCTGATTAATAGCAAACTCGAGTATCAAGTACAGAGAGCTCTCAGTTTCTTCTTAAACACACATGCCCAAACATAAATTTTGTAATATTGAAGACAGTAACATTTGAACTAGTGAGAAAATAATTTTTAAATCTCAGAAATTATTGTATAACAGATAAATAGATAAATCGTTAGCTTACAAATTAGGTTTTCATTAACCAAAGTCAGAAGAACATGAATATTTTCAAATAAGAAATAAGATTAAACAATATGTAAAACATTTAAATGAGAATACTGTTATAAATTCTACAAAATTCATGAAATGCAAGACCACCTGTAGGGCTTTTTATTAAAATTTCTTTTCATACTGCCAGGGGGAAAAACAATCACCAACATTACCCATCTGTGAATCCTGTGAACTATTCCAACAACTGGTCTGGCAAGATATGGCCACCTGTACAATAATGGCACAAATCTTATGAGAGTAACAAACCATTTTGTGTTTGGATTGAAGATCCCCTTCATAGGATGGAACCCATCTCTGACATTAGTGTCAGACATAGGAACCTGAGGGTATAGAGGGCACAGGCCAGAAGAGACAGCCTACTGCTAGTTTTCTACTAAATAGTTATATCATTATATTTTTAACTACAAATTAAATAATGATAGTATTAGACTCCCAAGGACTTATTGTTATACCCAGAGAATAATGCATCTTACAACTCTCACCAGAGAAGTTTTCTTATGCATAAAATGTGATAAATATAGAAATCCACAACTGGTCAATGTCCAGCCAATGTGCAGAGGTGGCTGCACCGTGTTTATCTGTGAATACAATATCTATATCAAACTTCTGCATCCCATGGCTCAGGGATCATTGTGGAAGAAGTGGTGGAAAGACTATAAGAGCTAGAGGTGGTGGATAAACAAAAGGAAATAGTTTTGCAAACAGCTGGTCAGTTACTCATAGGAACTCACAGCAATGATGACAGCATGCACAAGTTCTCTGCAAGCTCAAAACAGACACAATCTAAGCATAAACATGAAGTTGGGTAAGAAATACCATCCCATTAAGGAACTTTTGACTACTGATGGCTGTTGGGAGAGGGGGAGAAACAGTTTCATTCAAGGACAGGACTCAGTAGGTTAACCAGGCACCAGTGGATGGACCCACATTGAAGGACATTTGAAGACATAAATTAGACCATACAGGCATTTAAATATACATAAATATATATTAGAGTGCATTAAATTGGGCAGGAGGCAGTCAAGATGAAGTGTGTATAGGGAAGATAATCTAAAGAACATCAATTTATATTGAATGAAAATTATAAAAATTCAATTTAAATTATACATTTTTTTCTTTAGAAGTATTTTGTAGCTATTCTCTGCATGTCAAAAGTAATTACCTATTTCTTTAATAGCATAAATAATTATTTCCATATAGATGAATGTTTTACAGAAATACTGTAATTCCAATAATTTCTTTGTCTATTGCCTTTATTGCTCAAAAAGTAGTTTCATCTGTAGATAGGAAAGTTTGCTGATAAAGAAATATATTATAATGTGAGAGCAAGCATTTCTTATATTTAGAAATATTCCAACTGATAGCTTTCGAGTAGGATTTCATTGATTCTTTTTGCCTTCACTTGACCTTATTACCATTCACTAATTTCCTGTCTGAAAATTTATATTTGGATTCCAATGCAATGATTTCCCTCTGGTTTATATATTTGTTGTAAGCCTCATAGGCAATTAACTTTTCTTGCATGATCTGCCTGTTTGGTGTCCCATACCAGCACTGGAAACATCAGGACGGTAATTTTCTTGCAGTTATTTTTCAGCTTTGATTTCTATTTCTTCACAATTACAGTAAAGAACTGCCACTCATTTCTGAGAATTGATATATCTCATCTTTTCCAGCTCAGACTCACTAGCTAGTATTGTAATGTTTAACTCCAGGATAAAGTTCTTTTGTTATGTAACCCTGATAGACCTGTGAAAATGAACAGCAAACCCCAATCTTATCTAAAGGAATATTGACAACTGATTGCTGCTAGAAGAGAAAGAGCTGATCTTCCTAAAACAAGCAACTCTAGACAGGCTGACAAGATTCCGCAGATGAACAAGCACTGGAGAACAGTTAGGGGTGCTGACAACACATTGCTGTCCTTTTTTTTTTTTTTTTTTTTTTTTTTTTTGAGACAGGATCTCCCTGTAGCTCCAGCTGCCTGGAACTAGCTCTGTAGATCAGGCTGGCCTCAAACTCACTGAGATCCGCCTGCCTCTGCCTCCCAAGTGCTGGGATTAAAGGCATGCACCACCATGCCTGGCTATCCATTTTTAAAACTCCCTACACTTTCTAGGATACTTCATCAAACAGTTAGGGCCAGTGAAGCTATACTTCCGAAATAGTGACATCAGTTTTCCAAAGCTAAGTGGGGTAAGAAAGTGTGAATAGGAACTTCAACAGTGACCAGATGCAGAATTATGCTCAATTTCACTTTTCTTCAAGAAAGAAAATACAATTCAAAATGTAGTTTTATGGGACAAGAAGGGAGTGTTCTGCAAAAATAGAGTCTTATGGCTCTTTAGTTGTCTGTTAGGAAATGTATTTTAACAATACTCCTAAAGTTCTGGTGTGTAGCTCAGTAATAAAGCACATGTCTAGTTTGTTTAAAGCATATGATTTCAATATCCAGCTCTGCAAAATGAAACAAACAAAAAATCTTTTTAAAGATAAAGTAATAACAATTTTATGTGTATTTCTTCTTCACTATAGCTCATTTTTATTGAATTTTGGAAGAATTCATAGGATGCGTTTTGGTAATATTCGGAACCCCTCCTCTATCTGCACTTTCTTACTACTGCCTAATTTCAGTACTCTGTGTATATATAATTATTCTTATGGGCTATAGAGCCTAATTTGTGTTCACAATTGCCCTTCAGTGTGGGTCCATCCATTGGAGCCTAGGTAAACTACAAAGCAGCACAGCTTTAAAGAAAACTGACTCATCCCATCCCAGTAGCGATCATTTGCCAAAAGTTCCTCAGCTAGGGTTCACGACTCACACCCACTTCTCAACCTCAATCAGGGATTTTCCCTGGGCTTGAAGTTACATGGGTGTTATGCATGCTATCACCATTGCTGTGGGTTGGTTTAGTACTATGACTACTTAGCAGAATAAACTTAGTAGACGCTCTCTCTATGGCTGGTGATTTTTCTAGCCAGAGAAACCTGGGCCTAAGATCAGGATTCTGTATGTCTTGTGAAGTAGACCTTAAGTCCATTCAACAAGTACTTTGTTACATGTGTGATATTTGTGCCACCATTGCACCAGTGGGCATATCTTTCCAGGCCAGTTGTTATTGTCAGGTCACTCTAAGGATTCATACCTGGGCAAGGTTGGTGATTACTTTTTTCTTCTGGTAGCATGCAAAGCACCCTCCAGCACTATGAAAACTTGCAATTAAAGATGAAGTTTTCAAGTCAGTAAATAGATTCAAGAACAGAAACCACACAATCGCTTCATTTCATGCAGAAAAAGGCTTTGACAAAAATTCAATATCTATTCATAGTAAAAGTCATGGAGAAACTAGGGTGACAGGAAGTATCTCAACATACTAAAGTCAATATACAGCAAGTCCAGCATCCACATCATACTAAATGGGAAAAAAAGTCAAAATATTTGTATTAAAATCAGGAACCATATAAATATGCCCACACTCTCCAATCTTGTTCAGTATTTTGCTTGAAGTTCTAGCTAGAGCAGTAAGATGAGTGAAAAAGATAAAGGACATAGAAATTGGAAAGGAAGAAGTCAAAGTATCCCTATTTGGAGGTAACATGATGATACTATACATAAAAGATCCTAAAAACTCCACCAGAAAACAAACTCTTATATCTAATAAACACATTCAGCAAAGTAGTAGATAACAAAAGTAATATGCAAAAATCAGAAACCTTCCTATACACCAACAAACCAACAAACACAAGAAAAAGGGAAACAGTTCCATTCAAGAGAGCCTTTGAAAAATATTGGAATAAACCTAACCAAGGAAGTGAAAGACGTGTATAATAAAAATTTTAAGACATTAGAAAAGAAATTGAAGATTTAAGAAGTTGGAAAGAACCCCCATGCTCAGTAGGATTGATGTCATGAAATTGCCAGCCTAGCAAAAGTAATTTTCAGATTCAACATACTTCCCATTAAAATCCCAATATAATTCTTCACAAAAAATTGAAAATACAATGTCAACATTTTTGGTCTTCATTGTCATTTGTTTTATTGACTCAAAATTTTCTACCTCTTCCTTTCTAGAAGCCCTTCATCATTGATTTTCTCATTTCTCGGTGCAGAAATGGTGTACATTTTCTCCACTTCTTCCTGCTGACGTCATAATGCAATTTGCTCTATTTAGCTAAAAAAAATGGTATAAATGATGCAACCAAAGTCTACAAATTACCTCTATCATTAGATGTGTTCAGTATCATCGTTAATACATTTAGAAAATGAGCTTCTGGGGCTGGAGAGATTGCTCAGTAGTTAAGAGCACTAACTGCTCTTGCAGAGGACTCGGGTTTGAGTCCCAGCACCCACATGGAGGCTACAAACCGTCCTTCTCTCCAGTTCCAGGAGAATCCGAAGCCCTCTTCTGATCTCCGGGTCATTGCTGGACACAGGTGCACTCACATACATGCAGGCAATACACTCATACACATAAAATAAAAATAACAAATATTTTTTAAATGAGGTTCCACTGTATATTGCTTTTTTCATACAATTTTTTGAGAATTTCATATATCACTACTATACAAGTTTCACTTCTCCCTTTCCCTCTTCCAACTCTTCACAAATTCTCCCTACTCCCTCTCAATTTCCTGACCTCCTCTTCAATGATTATTGTCATTATATATGTTTGCGTATGTGCGCACGGGCGCACGCGCACATGTGCATGCGTGTGTGTGTGTGTGTGTGTGTGTGTGTGTGTGTGTGTGTGTATACACAGATTACTTTTCACATTCCTGGGCCCTAGACCAAATCACAAGACCTACAAGAATCTACAACCAGCTGCAGCTAAACCTGAAGTTAGGGTCAAAAAAACCAAGTCCAGTAGTGAGTGTGTAAATTTCTAATTTTACTTACCAACATTTAAAAATGTTAAGATTTTAATGTTGCTAATTTTGTGTGTTTAGAGTATTACTGCAGCAATTGAAAACTAATGATTTAATAATTCTTAAGTGGAATTCAAAGTGCTTTTATTATAAGGTTGGTCAGGTTTGTCATCAGAGTATATGATTGTAGATTGTGGATACATCTTGATACAATATGCCTATGAGACTATTACAGAGATACTTAGATGTTACCCAATCTGTCCTATGACTTATTGGTGATACTTACTATTAAACATTTGTACATTAACAGTAGTTTCTTTATTTCATACTCACCCTCAGGTATTAAGGATATAAAACAAAGGAAATAAAGTTCATACTTATTAACCTTAGAGATTATTAATATCAAATATCCATGTCTTTTCTAAGTGCACAAAATGGGCATAGGTGAATTTTCAAGGATAGAAAACAACATTACTGTTCAATTTTAGAAAATGATGATCCTCTAATCAAAGAATGTTTCATGTTTGTTTTTAAGAACATGCTCTAACTTCGCACAAGTTCTTTCCTCCAGTTCCCATATATACAAAGATAAAGCAATATTTTCAGAATTTCCATCAAATATCTCTAAAGTTTTGAGTTACATTTTAATATAAGCTGTAGCCATAGGTGTGTGAAATGAACTGCCTTAATCTATGAAAGATATATCTCTATAATTTACAAATTTTTTCAACCTCTTTCATGTGTACAATGTTTTTCTCACTTTTGGAATTGATTTCTGTGTTCATTCATGAATTTCTTTTCCATTTTTCACATGCTGCATTAGTATCAACTGCAGCTTTCCCACCCCAGAAGTATAATTCAAGTTCTAAATTATTATTTGTGGATGTGCTTAGATATTCAAAACGTATTTTAAAGCCTTTAATTCCCAGGACTCAATGGATTTAATAATTTCTAAATATTGTGGTTTGAATATTAAATGTACCCCTAGACTAGTGTGTTCTGAAACTTGCTCCTCAGCTGATGGTGCTACTTTGCTTTTGATTTTTGGTTTTTATTGAACATTTGTGAATATCATAGACTAGATTTTTATAGTATTTAGAGTCCCTCTCTTATCTGCATTTCTACTTACTACCCCCATCTCATTTCCCAATTTCACCAGTTTCAGGTACACACATACACACACACACACACACACAGAGAGAGAGAGAGAGAGAGAGAGTTCTATTCCAGCTGTCCTTTGGTATGGGTACCTTCATTGGAGCCTTTCTACTCCCTCTTCCACAATGATTCCTGAGCCTGAGACACCAGCTGTCCTTTGGTGTGGGTACCTCCATTGGAGCCTTTCTACTCCCTCTTCCACAATGATTCCTGAGCCTGAGACACATAAGTTTGATAGACGTGGCCTATTTAGAGATAAGCAATCAACAGTTGGCAGTCTCTTATTCTATGCACTTTGGCTAGATGTGGTTCTCCATATTAATTACCATCTGCTGCTTGAGGAACCTTCACTGCTGAGAGCTGAGAAATGCATTTAATCTATGGATCTAACAATAAGTCATTAAGAGTCAGTTTAATAATAGGTATATTTAGTAGAATAATAATAATAGACTCTCCCCGTGGCCTGTGACCTATCTAGCCTTAGGTTCTTAAGCCTGGTATAAAGTCAGATATGATCTTCATTTTCTGCAATGGACCTTACAACCTATTACAAAGTGGTTGGTTTTTCGCATAATATTTGTGCCACTATTGCACATGTTGGCATATCTTCCCAGGCCAGTTGTTGTAGCTTGCAGGATTCAAAGATGCATAGGTTGATTTTTTTTCTTCCAGTGCCATGCACAGTACCTTCTAATACCATGAAACCTAGCCAGTAGAGATGAAACTTTGACACTAGCACAACTTTAATTTCTGCTTCTATGTTCTACAGCTTATGTACATAGTAGCTTCAGCAATAGGGTCTTACCACGAAGTTCTGGTGAGTAATAAAGAGCAAGGCAATAGTCAATATCGTTTGAGGATCTATGATATCTCTGTTAAATGGGTCTATGATAGTCCATTCCTGACATTTCATTTTGCTTGCCTGTGGTTTCCAGTATGGGCAATGTCTGTAATTATAAGGTAACTACTTTTAATCTTTTTATAAAATATGTCTATACTTTAAGAATCTTCTATAGTGGTAGGTTATCATATGGCTTTTTTTCTAAAGAGAATTTAATGTTATCACTGCCCATTCTCTCTCCTTTCTCCTTCCTCCCAATTCCCCACCCCATTTCCCTCTTCCTAATCTTATTCCCCTTTATTGCTTTGCATCACTGTATTCACCCTCCCCTCCAAGGAAACACCCCCCCACCATGACCATTTATTCATTTCCCGACTGCTCTGGATTTTCATATTGAACCATGAATATCTAAGATTTCAAAGCTCTCATTTAAGTTTTTTGTAAGATTGTGGAGCTGGAGCCTAGCTGAAGGAAGTGATTCACTCGTAGTGAGTTATGGCCCCACTTCCTACCCCCTTTCTTCTTTCTGACTCTATCCACCATAAGACAAGCTTCCTTCAGCTCCTGTACCTATACATTCTTTACCTTCATGGATTCTATCACTTTGAGCTGTAAACAAAAGAAAACGTCTCCTCCCTTAAGCTCTTTTTGTCAGATAATTTGGTCACAAACACAAGAGAAGTAACTAATACACTAGATAAATGATATGCAGCTGTCTATAAAGGGGAACAAAGAATTTTTTAAAAATGTACACATCTGAGGAGCACACATAAATGGAAATCTGTGCTGAAATTCAAGATAAATACATCTTTTCTTAAACAGGGTAAAAAATGTTTACTGAGCTTGATTTGATGTCCTTGGATATGAGTAATCATGAGAAGAAAAAAATATGTTAAGGTTACATTCAGAATTTTCTGATGTTGGGAGAGGTTTTAGTAGGGACATCAAAAATTCTGCTTTATGGGAGAATGCTGTGCATGTGCAGAATAGAGAGATGTTTGTGGTAAACTCACCTGTCCTGTAGTATTCCGAATACCTCAGCAACACAAATACTTGAGTACTGTAACTTTATTTTGAATAATGATATCATAAAATTATCAGAACAATTCTTACACTTCTAGTTGAGCTTTTGGTTTAAATGAATGACATAAAAGAAGTTCACCAGGGAAACCATGGAAAAAAAAGTTGAAATGTGAAGAGAAGAATTTGAAAGAGAGATATGCCCAGAAAGCTATATGGTAGACATTGGGGAAGCTTGACATCATGCATGGCCCAAATAAACTCACTGAGAACTGAAACCTATACTAACTGTGAAGATGAAGAAATATATATTTGCATAATCCATTGGAAGATATCCTGTGCCTGGCAAAATTTTTCATTTAACGACCCTTGTCTCCTGAGTGTGGACACTGTACACCTAACCAGGATTGGTTGCCTTGTTCACAGAACAGTAAATTAATCTCTCATGTATTCAGATCATCAGTATTTTTTCAGTTAGATCATTAAAGTGATAACTAATATATTTTGCAATGTGATTTTATTTTCATAATTTTAGTTTGATTATTATTGTGTAACTGCTAACAGAAAACAATGTGCAGAACCCAAATAAATCAATTTTCAGGGAACTGATACACAGATTTTATCTAAATTCAAAGAAAATGAATATGAAAAAATAATGGTACATGATTTATTTTGTTGTCATAGTTGTTTTCAGCATGACAAATCTTCTGCCATAGAATGTTTTCTATTTCCACACAACACACTCTCATTAGCAATGACACCTCATAAAAGAATTGTTTTCCCAGGAAGAACAATTTGTGTATTATGTTTAATTCTTAGATCATTCCACCTAATTAGTCTGGCTTCCCTTTGGATTATGACATAAGTCGTTGACCAAATTATGGTCCTCATATGTCATACAGAACACAACCACAGTACACATGTACAGAGAGAGAGAGAGAGAGAGAGAGAGAGAGAGAGAGAGAGAGAGAC
>NW_008356004.1:545711-599226 GCF_000622305.1 Nannospalax galili
AATGTTTTCTATTTCCACACAACACACTCTCATTAGCAATGACACCTCATAAAAGAATTGTTTTCCCAGGAAGAACAATTTGTGTATTATGTTTAATTCTTAGATCATTCCACCTAATTAGTCTGGCTTCCCTTTGGATTATGACATAAGTCGTTGACCAAATTATGGTCCTCATATGTCATACAGAACACAACCACAGTACACATGTACAGAGAGAGAGAGAGAGAGAGAGAGAGAGAGAGAGAGAGACACATACCCACACATGATTGCTTATATACAATAGAGTTTTATCAAATAATTGTAAAGCAGAGAATTTCATAAAATATTAGAAATACAAGGGATATGAAGAGCAAGTACCCCTGAAGCAGAGGAACTGAACAGTACTAAATGTTTAGGTTGAATAAGGGTGAGTGGAATGCAAAGAAAGAGATTAGATTACAAAAGTTTATAAAGAATCAAATGATGAGACAGAAAGGATTTTTGCTTGAGGATGTATAGAAACTATTGCTGTTTCACTGATGACAGCTGTATTGAACATAGCCAAAATACTGAGTAAATGATTCCTCTAGAAATTTTATGTAAAGTGTCATTTCTAAAATGTACTAGGCTAACTAATCTAACTATTCTAAAGGCTATTTAGTAAATTAGTAATCCTTTTGAAACATTCTACACAGTAAAATAATTCAGTGATTACATATGTAGGGCAAATGCTTTCCCACAACAAATCATTACCTTAGCCAATATTTTCTGCTCAGTAATATTTACTATTTTCCAAAGCACTTTGTTCATAAACTTTAACCATATGGATCTAGGAATTGAACAAATATGCTGTCCCAGTCCTAAAGAATGTTTCAAACAAAGTAATTTATATATTTTTTTCCTGGATTTTGTTGTTTGAATTGGAAAAAAAGTTAAAATGACTGATCTCTAGTTGTTGATAGAACTGCAGGGTGACAGTTTGGAAAGGTTAGTGAACTATTTCCTGTCTTGTGAAGAAGTCAGTCTAAAAACTAAAGAAGGAAAAAAGCAGAAATGAGATAGAAAATCACTGTACCTTTCTTCTCCTTGGTCCCGTTATTAGCTTGAGCTTCTTAGTTTTGCCATGCATTCTATAGTTTGATGCCCATATGCTGAATTTTGACCACCACATCAACTCATTCCATCTGGGGTTCCCTCACTTACATCCAAAATAAATCTGATTAATTCAAACTGTAGACTTTTCTCATCTGTTGAAGATGAGCAATCCATAGTATTAGCATATTCGGAACTATAAAGATATAATTTAAGCTGCTTGACTTGACTCAATATTTTCACAAAGTTGTAAAAATAGGAAAACTCTGTTACATTTTTAGCATGACAATTCCAAATTCACACATACTCTCTTGGTTCCTAGGAAGCTAAATTTCACTGTGGCTGGTAAAACTTAAATTTCTTCTTGTATATCAGTTCTGATAACTTTACAGAATACTATATTGAGAAAGGTTATACTGTTATAGAAAACTTAGTGGTAAAGAATAGCACATTGATTAATGGTGTCAGACATGGATGCTCATGCATTTAGCTTAATTTTGCCTTTCTTCAGAAAACAAGCTAAATTATGTGCTTAGTTTCCTGCTCTGCCACAGAAAGATATATTCAAGGAAAAGAGGTATAAGTTGACTCAAGATACTTCTGCAATGCTCGTTCTTTATCTTCAGAAATTGTCTATCATTCTACTATACCAGGCCAGCTAGGGCTACAGGGAGACCCTATCTCAAAAAGATTTAAAAAATGTATATTTAATTAATTCTTTGAGAACTGAGAAATTCATATAGTATATTTTGTTAATTTTCTGCATCTCACAATTCCTCCCAAACCCTCCCACACCTCCCTACCCACCCAACTTGATTATCCTTCATCCAGCAAGTCCATTGTATCACCCTGTTAGCCTAGATTTCTGATGTATGAGGGCAGTTTTTGGAAATAGGGGAGACCACATTTTTTTTTTGCTGCCGTTTTCCCTATCTCTGCTGACAGCCAGTTAGTTATTATCTACACATGATAAGGGAAAATCCTCATCACTCAGTCCACATGGATATATGCCGAATTCTTTGGAAAAAAACTCACAGAAATACTCAGAAGTAATAATCTTCCAGTTTTCTAGGCATCACTAGATCCTATCAAATCAACACTTAAGTTTAACTGTCACATTCTTAAATCTATCTATGAAAAACTCTGTTGCTAAGAGCCAGTAAAATCCCTATCGTCATGATATTTTTAAACAACCTCAATCAGAATATTTCCACCTGATGAAATATAGTTTTCAAAAGTACTTTTAATTGTCTCATATTGCTAGCATCCTCCTGTGAGAAAGAAAATGTGATACTTGTCCTTCTGCATCTGCGTTACCTCACTCAGGATGATTGTTTTCAGTTTCATGCAATTACCTGCAAATTTCATAATTTCCTTTGAACAGCTAAACAATATTCCATTGTGTAAATGAACCATACTTTCATTATCCATTCATCAGTAGATGGACATCTAGGCTATTTCTATTTCTGGCTATTGTGAAAAGGGGAGGAATGAAGATGGATGAGCCCGTATCTCTAAAGTAGGATATAGAGTCTTTTGGGTATATACCCAAAAGTGATATGACTGGATCATAAGCTACATTGATTTCTAGTTTTGAGGAACATCTACATTGATTTCCATAGTGGCCACACCAGCTTGCACTCCCACCAGCAGTGGATAAGCGTTCCTTCCCATTTCCCCACCTCTTTGCCCTCATTTGTCATTGTTTGCTTTTTGAATCTTGGTTGTTCTGAGTAATGTAAGATGAAATCTCAAAGTGATTGTAATTTGCATTTCCCTGAGGAATACAGATTTTGAAACTTTTAAAAGTATTTATAAGCCATTTGTGTTTCATATTTGAAAAATCTCTGTTCAGCTCCTAGTCCCAATTTTGATTATGGTTTTTGTTTTTGTTGTTATTTTGCTGTTCAGCTTTTGTAAATTTGTGACCCACTTGTCAAATGGCCATAGCTTTGAATTCTTAGATATTCTTATTTCATCTGTAAAATCCAGACAGGTCAGGAAATTACTAACCCACCATAAGGGGATGAGGCTTCCTGGGAGGGAAAATGGAATGTTATAAAGGGGAAAAGCTGGGCTGGAAAGATGGTACAGTGGTTAAGAGCAGTAGCTGTTCTTGCAGAAGACCCGGGTTTGAATTGCAGTACCCACATGGCAGCTAACAAGTGTTTGAACTCCCATTCCAGGGGATTCGATATCCCCTTCTGGCCTCTATGGTCACTGCACAACACTGGTGTACTTACATACATGCAGGAAATAGTCATATATATATATATATATATATATATATATATAATAAGTAAATTATTCTTAAATAAAAAATATTTTTAAAAAATAAAGGGAAAAGGGGGAGTAATAGAGTAGGAAGTGTTAAATGGAGTGGGGTTTGGGAAGGCACGGTAAAGAGGAAATAAGCGGGGGAGGATAACTAATAGTAAAGGCCATTAGAAAAAAATCATGTAGAAACCTACTGCTATAGAAGTGTTCTAAAGTATATAGATATGCATTGTAAAGAGATTAAAAGGAATTCCCTTGTAACAGGGGTATATTGCCCTTAATAGCTACCATAGGACTGCTAAAGTAAAAGCCCAATACTAGGAATGGATTCCTTCTTTTGAAGCTGTTGATCCGTGGTCCCATAGACCTGCAAATAATACTGACCATTGTCCATGCTCCTGATTTCCCACCAGAACTTGATGGTAAGACCCTATTTCTGAAAATGCTATGTATAAGAGTTCTATAACAAGGAAAAGTCAAATTCCTACTGACCAAGTTTTCATCTCTGTTGGATAGCTTTCATAGTACATTTTATAAATGCTACAGGATAGTCCTGTGTGCTAAAACAATGGCTGACCTGACAAGACATTCCTATTGGTGCAATAGGGAGACAAATAATATGTGAGTAATCAACCACTTTCTAACTGTATTAAATATCTGCTTCATAACAGGGAGCCTATACCTGACATGATATCAGGACTATGAATCTGAGGCTGAAAAGGACAAGGCCATAGGGGAGAGTCTAATGTTATTATTCTTTTTAATAAAGATATATTAATCCTACTCCTAATACACAGATTGAGGCATCTCTCAGTTTTCACCATAGAAATTTCCTCGTGCAGCAGATGGTGACTAACACAGAGACCTGGTACTGTGCAATGTGCAGAGAACAAGAGGATGCAGAGGTTGTAAATTGAGGAAAAGGAAACAGACTTTTCTGGAGAGCTTGTCAGTCAGCCACATAACCTCACAGAAATGGTAGTAGCATGCACCAGTAACACACATCAGCTCTCAAGGCAGACAAAATCCCAGCATAGACATGGAGAGGTTGGTAAGAAGCCACAACCCTACCTGAGGAAGTACTGGCAATCAATGACTCTTGGGAGAGGAGAGCCAGGTTTGCTTAAGGGTGTGAATCTTTGTAGATTAACCCGACTTTATTGGATGGATCTATGAAGGGCATTTGGGGACATACATTTGACACCATAGGCAATTATAATAGTAAGTATGATAAATATAATAGAGTACATGAAATTTAGTGGGGGTGTAGTAAGGGGGTTCAGTTAGGGTAGGGGATTTCAATATAATTAAAATATATTGCATGAAGTTCACAAAAATTCTATTAAAAATTTCATATTGTGGGACCATACTAGGACATGAAGAGTCTAATTTTTCATAATAAACCATGTCCTAGTGTTTCTAATATCTTTAAATATATATTTTACTGAATTTTTATGGATTTCATACAATGCACCTTAATAGTATTTAAACCCCTTCCCTATCCACATCCCAACATACCCTGCCCACAGGATTTTATATATTTTGTCATATATGTTAAAGCCTAGCAGGTCAAGTTTGTATACCCAGGTATCCCTCTGTGGCCTCCTGCCCATTTCTCCATTTCTATGCTGGTTTTAGTTTGATTGAGTTTGCATGGATCTTGTACATGCTGTCACCATTACTTAAGTTCCAGGAGCTTGTAAGACTGTTTCCTTATGATCATGAACCACCTCCCTTGACTATTACAATCTTTCTACCCCTTCTTCTGCACTGGTTCCTGATCAAGGGTGGGTGAAGTTTAATATAGAAGTCCTGTTCAGGGACACACATTCTGGCAGATTTTCTAATATTTGGTACAGTCACAAACACCTCTCTAAATTAGTACTGTATTCTTCTCATTCCTGAATTGTGCCATTTAACAATTTCTGTCAGAGATTTACTTGTGTTCTTCATTGAATTTCAGATACCTTACAGACATGGATCAAGCATTTATAATTGTGTTCTTATTATTAGTCAGGACATGTCTCTCTATTTGGTGAATTCTTGACCTGGTTAGCTTCATTTGTGAACTGGACATACCTGGGAAGACATAGTCTCAATTGAAGAATTTGCACCATAAGATTGGCCTGTGGACTTTTCTGTGAAGTAGTTTCTTGATTTCCAATTGATGGATAAGCTCCTAGCCCACTGTGGCCAGTGCCATCCCTAGGCAAGTTGGCCTGGACTGTATAAGAATGGTATCTGATCAAGCCATGCAAAGTGAGCTAGTACTTAGCATTCCTCCATGGTCTCTGCTTCAGTTCTGGCCTCCAGGTTGCTACCTTGAGTTCCTTCCATGGCTTATCTTGATGATGGACTGTAACTTCTGAACTGAAATAAACCCCTTTCTCAGCAGGTTGCTTTTGATTAGAGGTTTAGTATATTAAAAATAAATAAAACAATAAAATTTGGGGTGCTGCTGTGATAGAACTCAGCAGTTGTTATTCCTTGAACTGTTGTGGGAGGAAAGTGGAGAAATTTGGAACTTTGGAGTGAAAAGAAAATTGAGTTCTCAGAGCTTAATGGACTGCTTTGTGGGATCTTGGAAGTTAAAATGCAGAGAGACATATAGACAATGAAAAACTGGCTTATGAAGTTTCACAAGGAAGTCTGAGAGTTCCTTAAAGACTATCAGGGCTGTTTATATGATAAAATTGTTATTAAGAATTTGTGGAAGTGGACTGGAGAGAAGGCTCAGCAGTTGACAGCACTGGCTGTTCTTACAGAAGACCTGGATTAGAATCCCAGCACCTACATGGTAGCAGCTAATAACTGTCTGTAACTCAAGTTCCAGGAGATCCAACACTCTCTTCTGTCCTCTGAGGTCACTGCATGACATGGATGCACTTACATACATGCAGGCATAACACCCACATACATAAATTAAAATTTAATTAATTAAATAATTTTTTAAAATCTGTGGAAATGAAACCTGTGTTTTATTGGGACATTAAATGATGGTTAGTTGAGGCTGAAAACTCAGCTGTAATTAGTAAGAGATAGCATCATTGAGGCCAAATATTGTAGGAAGTATTTCCTCAGGGTCAATACACAGAAGGCATGGCTCAGTGGGACAGGGAGCAAGACTTTATATCAATGGCAGCAGAAACTGGCAAATAATGTGTAGTAGTCTCCCACATGGTACTGTTTTGAAAGTATGAAGGGATCACAGAGAGCAGGTGAAGGTTGGAATTATCTAACAATACTAAAGTCTTTCTAAAAAGAGACCAGGAGAAGCCATTGGTGAACATTTAGACTCAATTTCAGTGGAGACCCCAGGATATTGAAGATCGTATGAACATGGGATGCTCACTAAAGGCAATGACAGGTGTTGAGTGGAGCTGATCTGAACCTACTACACAGGTTTTGTGTGTTATAGATTGAATAACTAAAGAAATGAAAGTGTCCAAACCCTTCATAGTCCAGAAAATCATCAGCGAGTCCCACACGTTTGACACTAGGCTTATAAACTTTGGGTTTTGGTTTTGCTTGATCTGATTGTAATGGTGGCCTGTTTTACCATTCTGGAATAATAAAATAATGTGTGCTATTTAGTTTTTGGTAAGTGGAGAAAATTAGAGTCACCTGGGAAGAAAGAACCTCAATTGAGGAATTTCCTCCATCAGTTTGGCCTCTGGGCATGTCTTTGGGGGCATTTTCTTGATTACCAATCTACATAGGAGGGCCCAGCCCACTGTAAGCAGTGCCATCCCTGGGAGGTGGGCCTGAATGTATAAGAAAAGTAGCTGTAAGAACAGCCTTCTCTGATGAGAGTTGAGAGACACATTAATCTCTGGATATAACAATAAGTCTTGAGTCAATTTAATATTATGACTATTTAGCAGAATTATAATATGAGATTCTTCCCCAGGTCTGCGACCCATCTTGTCACAAGTTATTGTCTTTGGTGACAGTGTCAGTTATGGACACTATCTTGTGAAGTAGTTCTTAAATCCATTTAGAAGGTGGTTGGTTACTCCCATAATATTCATGCCACAATGTGACCAGTGGACATATTTTGTGAGTCCAGTTATTATTGTACCTGGCAGGGTTCACAGTTGAGTAAGGGTGATGATTACATTTCTCTGTCAATAACATGCATAGCACCTTATTCTTACATCAGATGACAATTAACGGATACCCATAACTCTCCAATGAGTAGAGAATAAGAGACTGCAGAGTGTTCTGCCCTAAATGAGGCATCTATATCACTTTTTTTCCCAAAGCTCAAGGATAGTTACAGAAGAGAGGCTGGAAAAATTCTAAGAGCCAGGGATGGCAGGTGAATATAAAACACTGTGGGGTCTGGACACCACAAGGTAGTTGCGCATTTGAACCCCCAGCTCTTGTAACAGCACACAGAAGACTTGGAATTTTGAGAGTCCCTCAAAGACTCTCTCAGAGCCATTTTTGTGACATATATTTGAATAATAATCTGTGATTTATAGTCAACTGGAGTTGAGGAATCAAATGTAATTAATAAGAGACCATCACAAATGAATGGAACTTTTGCTTTAGTGGGACAATGGGCTCCGGTTAGCTGGGGCTGAAAACTCAGCTGTGATTAAGAGACCAGCATCAGTGAGGCAAAAATCTCAGAAATATTTCCTCAGTGTCAGCACAGAGAAGCAGTGGTCCAGAAGGGCCAAGGCTGCCTCTCAAGCTGACAGCTGAATTTGATAATGTTTAAGAGTCACACCTGGTACTGACCTGAAAGCTGTAGGAATGAAGGGATCGTGGAAAAAAGCTAAAGTCTATTACCATCAGAGGCCATTAGTGAAAGTGAAACCTCAATTGCAGTGGAAACCCCAAGACTGAAGGAGTCATGGAGATAAACTGAGTCTTGGCAGCATGCAGCAGTGTTGGAGTTCCTGTAGAGAGACCATGTGACTGCTGGTGAAGGTGTAGCCTCAGTTGAAGTGGAAACACTAGCATTAGAGATGCCAAAACCTTGGGATGATCACCAAGGGCAGCATCAAGTATAGTGGAGACAGACTGTGTGTGCTGTGGTTCACAGAGCCATAGAATGGGAATACCCTTATCTTTGGAGCTCAGAATATGATAAGTTGGCCAAAGATTCTGGATAGTGAGTTAAAGGATTTGAGTCACATGGCTAAATTTTGGGTTTTCATTTTATTTAATTGTAATTATCCCCTGTTCTTCTCTTTTTAAAAAAGAAAGCATATAATTTATTTTGGATTTTACAGGAGCTCACAGTTAAAATTTTGGATGTTTTTATATAAATATTTATTTATTTTTATTTTATGTGTATGATTGTTTGACCTGCATCTATGTAACTGCACACAGTGCCTGGGGGTGAATAAGTGGGTGTCCGACCCCCTGGATCTGAAAATATGGATACTTTTTAGCCAACATGTGGGTGCTGAGAAAAAAACTAAAGTACTTTTAACCACTGAACCATCTCTCCAGCCCTGAGACTTTGAATTCTTTAAAAAATGTAAAGCATTGAAAAATTTGTTTATTTTTATTTTATGTGGTAGATGTTTTGCTTCCGTGGTGGGGAGACCCAGGAATTCATTAGTAGTTAAGAGAACCAGGAAAGCAGGTGACTGTTCATCTACAGGGAGGATCAGAGTTGATAAGGGGACCAGTGCCTAGAGATCTGAAGCCTGGGGAGAAGCACAGCCAAAGGACAAAAGGGTGCCAAAGATAACAAAGTCGGAAAAGGATGTCATGACTTATCAAACTTGCAGTTGGGCCTGGTCACCAGAGGGGTTTCCATAGCTGGTTGGATGTCTCTCGATGGAATCCAGATGGGGGTCGTAGCATCCTGAGGAAAAATGCAAGTGTATCCTCTTCCTCATGTCAGGATGGGGACTGGTTTCTGCCACAGGGATGAAATCAGATCCCTCCACCTAGCTAGTGGCAGAGGCATAGCCCGAGGCAAGAAGGACCAATGTTTGTATCCTGAACTGAGGTCCCGTCATCAAACATGAGGAAATTAAGGTTAAAAGCCTCAGTAAGAGCCAGATGAGGGTCACTTTTGACCTTAGCCGAGGGGCTTTTAGCCAGGAGGGACTTAAGTGTCCTGTTGGTCCTTTTGACAATGGCTTGTCCTTGCAGGTTATAGGGAATTCCAAAGTGATGTTTGATTTCCCAGGAGGAAACAAATTTATTGAATTCTTGAGAAGAATAAGCGGGTCCATCATCAGTCTTAAACACCCAGGGTAAGACCATGATTAACATGGCAGACTTTATAGCTTTAATGGCATGTATAGTCTTTTCCCCTGAGAGAGCTAAAGCATAAGTAAAGGAGAAGCATGTGTCAACTATAACATGAACGAATCTCAGTTTCCCAAAAGGGGGGTAGTGAGTCACATCCATCTGCTAAACGGCATCGGGTATCAAACCACGGAGCTTCACTCCTCTCCTGTTAAGGGGCCTGAGAGGCATGAGCGGGGCATGGGTAGCACATGAGCAGACAAGAGGCTTGCATTGTGACATGGGGATTTCCGGGAGGAGTTTATGAATACTCTGACGGGACAGATGGAATTGTTGATGTAAAGCTTTTGCTTGTACTAACAGGCTAGACTGGATTGTCATGATCAGGGCATCTGTGGCGGCATTCCCCTGAGCTAGGATTCCAGGAAGTGCAGTATTGGTAACTTCTATTTTCTAGGCATTCCTGTAGCTTGACCATAGTGAGGTGGAGTGGAGTGGAGGAGCTTTTAACATGAGAAAAGGCGAGGACCTTAGTGACCTGAACAGCATAGGTGCTATCAGAAAAGAGATTCAGGGGTTCATCCTGGCACTCTGCTAAAGCTTTAAGTATAGCAAGAATTTCTCCCAACTGGACAGAGCCAGGATTAGGGACGATATGGATGATATCCTTTTTCCAGGATGATGTATCAGGACCCTGAAATTCTTTTTATTAGCCTCTGAAAAGGCAATGGTCACTTGAGAAATTGGAGAAGAAGAAGGAGTGCTGTGGGGCTTAACTTCAAGTGGCAATGTAAGAAGAGCCTGAATTCTTTTGTCTTGGGGCAGATGATTGCCAGTAGTGCCAGGAAAGCATGACATCATGATCTGAAAACTTATGGAATTGGCCCAGAGTGCCTGAAGTTTATGGAGGGAAAAGGGGAGCACAATAGCGTTGAGTTCTCTGTTGAAGGTTTTTCGAGATTGAGTGAACAGTTTGCCAAATTAAAGGCCAGATCAATCTTGGAGGAAACCTGCTGGAGCCCCCAGTATGAGAGATGGACCCAGATAAATTTCCCAGTCTGCCGAAGGGCACCAAGGAAGCCAGAAGAAGTCAATAACACTAAAGCCTGTAGGGATTTTAGGGGCTCATATCCGTTGAGGGTTGTTGACAAGAGTAACCCAATGATCTTTTGTAATAAGGCAATGGCCGGGGGAGTTAAGTTAATCTTTGCTGAAGGGCAGGTGGGTCCCTCCAAAAGACAAAACAGCACCCTCAATTCCTCCAAGGGAATGTGCAAGAATGGTTTAAGCCAATTTATCGTGCCACAGAGTTGTTGAAAATCAGCTAGTGTATAGACCAGCTTTGAATTAAAGGCAGGGGCCATAGCGTATGCTGTCCAAAATGGTATGCCCCAAAAAGGCATAAGTAGGCACCTCCTGTAACTTATTTAAGGCTATAGACAAGCCAAGGGCTGATAGGCGGGAGAGTCAGTCTCTGGTTGTGGGTTAGGGTGGGACAACAGAATGTCATCCATATAGTGAATAAATTGTACACTATGAGGGATGGCTGAAGTGGCTCATGAGATAAAAAGCTGACAGATAGTAGGACTGTTCTTTATTCCCTGGGGAAGGACTTTCCTTTGATATCTGAGGGCCACCTTGTGGAAGTTTGGTTCCCAAACCATAAAGGCAAAGTAATCACAATCTTGGGGGTCAGTGGATTGAGAAGAAGCAGTCTTTAATATCAAGTGTTATGATATAATAAGAAGGAGGAATAGGTGGGGCAAGCCCGCCTGTGTCAAGCCCATTTTTCCATTTGGTCGTAAATGGTGCATAAGTCCTGAAGCAATCTAAAATGGTCATTTTTCTTTTTAATAATGAATATTGGGGTATTATATTTACTAGTGGATGCTTCCAAATGTCCGAGGTGCAGCTGTTCCTGGACCAAATTTTTGAGGATAGATAACTTAGGTTCTATAATAGGCCATTTCTCCACCCAGATTGCATCTGTCGAGAGCCAGGTAAACACGATAAGTGTGGGAGACTCCTTAGGTGATGTCCCAGGGAGGGCAGTGGCCCTTAAAATTGGGGGTGCTGTCAGGGCTCCTATTTCTCCCAGAGAGGCAAAATTTATCATGGGCTATGACATCATCATTAAAAGCCTGATCATCTGTGGTAAGGACCACACCCATGTCTTCTAGGACATCTCGAACCCACAAGTTGCAGGGAATGTTGGCCACTATGGGAGTGAATGTGCCCTTACTCCTATCTAACTACTTCCAGTGTACTCAACCGATGACCAGCTTTTTGTCCTGGCTGCCCCCCACTCCCTTAATGGGCAGGCCAGGCTGATATTTCCAATGGGGTAACCGAAGAGACTCACTCTCGGTGATAATGGTAACATCGGCTCCCATGTCCACTAAGCCCTTCACAGTGATCCCCCCCTGAAATAAGGTCATTAGGGGGGAGTGATTAAGAATCAGAAGGGTCCGTAAAACCTGTCTTATTCCCCCTCTTACTTGTGGGGCTGAGGGGCACCCTGGGTGAAGTTTAAACGAGCCGAGTCTGATTGGGGCCATGACTTACATTCTTTTGCCCAATGAAATCCTGTTGCAGGTTCTCCTCAGGCCAGCTGTGAAGACCCTAACCTGGATAGGGTCCCCTGCCGATTGGGGGGGTAAGAGGCACGGGGTCATAACACACAGACCCCGGGAGTCGGGTAGAAGCAAGCACTAGGCGAGTTGCTGCAGACTCGTTTAATGCAGGAGGCATACCTTATATTTCCCTTTTCTCTGCCCCCAAGTCCCTTTAGTCAGCATATCGTATTCTGATTGGTCCGCACCACTCAGTCTGTCAGTAGTCACTGGGCTCGCAAGCAGGGTATGGAGATGTGGGCTCCTTTTGGCAGGCTATTTGCAGACCAAGAAGTGAAGTGAATTACTGCTGAATCCCAGGGCTCTGGGTCTGTACCATCTTTGGAGGCCTCCTGCTACAAAATCCCTTTTTGCATTTGGGAAACGGGTTTTGGGACAAGCTCTGTTGTTCGGGCAGTCCCTGCAGAGGTGTCCTGTCCTCCCACAGTTCTTGCAGCCATCTTTTGAATTGGAGGGGGTGGGCTTTCCTTGTAATAAGAGCGCTTCTAAGGAGGCTGTTAGGGCCTCGATTGGCTCTGTCCTGGAGTCTAGGTCCCTAGTGGCAAGTACCCATTTATGAATATCATCATTGTGGGCAGGCATGATAGCATTGCGGGTAGGAGTATTTAGGCCCTCTCATGCCAGTTGTTTGATAAGCATATCACAGGTGGGTCCAGACTCCACCCTCCATTCCACTGCCCCGGTTACACGTGTGAGGAAGTCCGTTAAGGACTCCCCTTGCTGCTGAATCAAATTGCAGAAGAATGCCTGTGGGTCACGAGGGGAGTAATGTTTAAGGGCCTTGAAGGCCAGGTCACTAACTTGTTGGTATTAAGCATGAAGGCCAATAGTGGACTGGTAAATGGGGTCAATATATTGTCCACATCCTGTGAGCATATCCAGAGTAATATTAAGGCCATATTGAAGGTTGAGACGTGCCTGATTTTCAGCCTGATCATCGTAAGCCAAATGCCAGCTCAGGAAGACTGGGGGCTCTAATACCACCTTTAATAAGTTAAACCAATTATAATGGGTCTGTAACTGCATGGCCCATTGGCAGAGGACTTGCTCAATGTGTGGAGAGTTGGGGCCTGATTCATTGGTGGCTTTGCAGATGAGTGCAAGGTCCTTGAGAGGGGTGGGCGCCCAAGGCTGTTGTACAGTGTTTGGGGCAACATTAACTGGAAAGGTGGACAATGGCCGGCAAGGGGCAGCAAGAGGTAGGCAGGCCATGGGGGTTGTATAATGAGTGGGAGGTGCGTCAGAGCAGGTAGAACATAGTTCCTTCCAGGGGTACTGGGTTGTGGTGTCTCTGATCTCTCTTGTGGCTTTGAAAGCAAGGTCTGAGGTAGAGGCAAGGGGGCCCCTTCCTCATCTGGATTGTGTCCGACCCACGAGACAGTCAACGTGGGTACCTGGAGAGAGGAGAGGGGACTGAAAGAGACAAGAGACGCGAAGAATGGAGACAAGACAGGCTTTCTGATCAAGTCTCATTTATTGATAGAAAAGGAACAGTTTTTATAGAGAGGGGAAGGGGGAAGTTGGCAGGGATAAATCTATTGAGGCAGAGCAATTCTATTAACAGAACAATTATCATGATGAAACCACACCAATCGATCACAGAGTAAATTTCATGGTAACATCACAATTCTATAGTAAGGCCACAAATCAATTATAAGGTTACACCTGCATGATTACAAAGTAATACAAAAAGTTCCTTAGGCAATTCCATGAGAAATGAGGGAGTCTCTCAAGCGGTAAGTGCCCGAGTTAGAACAACATGTTTGTGTGAGGCTTTCAGGTATAGTCATCTGGTTAATCTCATACCAGGTCAGCCTTGATGTCTGGAAAACAGCTTTGCCAGGAACCAGGTCTTGCTATATTCTGGGGTGGGGGCCTACGGCTCTCCACAGATTGACCTCAGGGCTGGTTCCCATATCAAGGTCAGCAGGGGTTGAAGTAATGTCAAGGTCTACACTGGCCTGATCCTGACAATGCTTATTGTGAGGTGAAATGATTTCTTCAGGGGTGGAAGATTTAAGGCTGGCAATGATGGCTAAAAGGGTTGGGACAAATGGTGCAGGGGGGATGACTCCCGACCCTACTTCCCTTTTTCGTGCCAAGAAAAGGACCCTCATCCATAGGTCAGGATCCCACATATTCTCAGGAGAGACTCAAGGGACCAAGTTAGTGTCTTCATCCCAGAAATTTTCAATATCTTTTGCTTTAACTTTCAGTCCCCGAGTTCTAAGGAGTGATTTGAGCACTGCCATTTGTGGCTCCTTGCAATGTGGTGGTAAGTTGCCCGTTGTGGGAAGGTCCTGTGAAAGGAAACTCACCACAAAAGTAAAAGGCAAGGGTGACTACCAAGAGGGCACAAATGAAGCTAACAAGGACCGTGAGCCACTCGGACATAAACCACCATGACATGAAGAGGTGTATCAGATCCAAATATCTTGTGCTTAGTGAGGGACTTCCAAAGGCCGTGACACCTTTGGCTGTATGCTCACACAGTGTCTCCGGGACAGGCAACAGGATGATCTTAAGCCTGGGCTCTGAGTTCGGGGTGGATCAGCCCTCATGTGAACTCACCCGGAGGAGCCAAGGCATAAAGGGTGCCGATGTGGGATTCGGGACCACATGGTGGAGTGTGCCTTCCTGATTTAACAATAAATATGACATGCAGGGTAGAGGGGACAGAGGAGGGGGCCACTCACTCATCCTTGAGCAGCTGAAGGGACAAACAAAACCCGGGGCCTACTCACCAAACAAACCAAAGTTGGGGGCGTCACCAATGCCGGGGGGCTGGGAACCTTGTTCAAGTGCCAGCTGTTGCAGGTTTCGTCGTGGGTCCAGCCCATGAGGGACTGCAGGGAACAAGGGTTCTGACTGAGGTGGGGGTGAGCAGCATGGAGTCAACACACAGACTCTGGGAGTCAGGTGGAAACAGGCACTAGGCAAGGAGCTGCAGACTCGTTTATTGCTGGGAAGTGCAAGCCTTATATATCTCTCCCCCTGCCCCCAGTGTCCCATAAGTTGGTGTGTCACTTCCTGATAGGTCCTCTCATCCAGGCAGGTTGTAGGTTGGCTATTTTGCAGGAGCACAGGCTGCTCTCTCAAAGGGGAAGCTGTGTTCTCTTGTGCAGCCTGTGCTTAAGCCTCACACTTCCTCTCCTACAAAGTGGACAGATGACTCACCACAATTACAGGACATTTTGAGAGATGCTCATAGTTCTCTGGAACTTAGTCTACCTAGGAGGGGAAAGAGCAAAAACTGTCCTTTGTGTCCCTCTGACCAAATTAATATAGGCCTCAAAGTATGGCTTCTAAACATCCAAGAAGGTTAGTTCCAGAAGTCTTGTATTTTAATTACCATGTGCTATGTAGATAAAGCTTGGGCAAAGACCAAACATTCTCAGAGAAACCTTACCTAGACATATATTATATTCCTTGAGTTAGTTGTATGTATAATTTGTCAGTAGGTTGTTGGATTAATATAGTTCCCTCTGGGTTTTCAAAACTAGGTAGGCATTATTTATCACTCACATTTTCTAACCCTTCCACCATGGTTTCCCCATTTAAGGTGTCCCCATTTTCCCCATTTCTCCCTTAATAATACCCTTCTCCTATGGTCCCATCTCTCTTGAGCTCCTTCTTTCCTTTTATCCCCTAGGTTCCTTGTATAACCTTCCCTCCCCCTTCCCCTTAAAATAACCCCATTTATATCCATATCTCCATTATTAATGCCTGTTTCCTACTGTTCTTTTCTTTCAGATTCTTTCTTTTCCTTTAACTCCCTGGTTCTTTTTCGCTATCCTGGTTCTTGTAGTTATGTCTCGATACATATTCACTTATCAGGATTCAGTGCTAGGATCCACATATGAGGGTGAACATATGTCTTTTTTCCTGAGTCTGTGTTACTTCACTTAGTATAACAGTGTCTAGTTCCATCCATTTACCTGCAAATTTCATGATTTCATCTTTCTTTACTGCTGAGAAAAATCTCCATCAAATAAATGAGCCACATTTTCATTATCTACTCATCCACTGAGGGACACTTACTTTGCTTCCATCTCTTATCTATTGTGAGAAGAGCAGCAACCATGGATGTACAAGTGTCTCTGCAATAGGATGAGTTCTTTGGGTATATAGGAAAGAGTGGTAAAATGGGTCAAATTGTAGGTTCATTTGTAGATTTTAAAGAGTTCTCCACACTGTTTTCCATAGGGGTTGAACAATTTTGCAGTCCCACCAGCAGTGGATGAGCTTTCCTTTTCCCCACATCCTCGCCAACATTTGTATCATTTGTTCCCTTGATCTTAGCCAATATCCCTCTACCCGAGTTTATGCATTCTGTCATATATGTTAAGTCCTAGCTGATCAAGCATTTGTACCCAGATGTCCTTTGATGTAAGTTCATCCACTTAAGTCTAGTCAGTTTGTCTAGAAATCTTAAAGAAAATAAACTCTACCTCACCCAGACTTTGAATATTTTTAAAAGGCATGTATTTTTTGAAGCATTGGAATTTTTAAGATTGTGGGACTTTTAAAGTTGTATTAGATTTTATTTTAGGAGAGTAACATGAGTGCATGAGACAAACAAGTAAAGAAAGGCTATGATGCAAAGTGATGGGTTTGTGTGTCAAAGTTGTCAAGGAATGAAATGTCATATTTAGCTTTTGTGATCAACTTAACATACATGTGAAGAAGGAACCTCAGTTGAGGAATTCTTGCCATCAGATTGTCCTGTGAGCATATTTGTGGGGCATTTTCTTGATTGTTAATTGATGAAGAAGGGCCTGTGGATTGTGCCATCCCTAAGCATGTTGACTTGAACTGTATAAGAAAATGAGCTGAGCAAATCAGGGAAAGCAAGCCAGTAAGCTCTGTTCCTCCATGGTTTCTGCTTCAGTTCATGCCTCCAGGCCCCTGTCTTGATTTCCTATTTTGTTTCCTTCCATGTTTGCCTGTAACCTATAAGGAGAAATAAATCCTGTCACCCCCAAGTTGGTTTTGGTTAGAGTTTCAGCACCACAACAGAGAAGCAAACCAGAACAATACTTAACAAGTGTTTGTTTTATTTTCCCTTTTAAGGGAAGAAATAGTTTTATTTAAGATATAGTTGTACCTTTCCAACTAACAATTTTGAGGATTCATTTTGTTTGATTTAATATGCAGCTAGATGACATACTGATATATCTGTCTGTATAATTATATAGTGTATTGTATGAATAGTTGTACATTAGGTTTGCTTATCAACATTAATAGTTAAGTAGAAGTTTTGTAATTTATCCTCCATGTATTTGTACATTTGGTGTCTGAGTACTTGGGACAATAGTAAGATACAAAAACAGGAGGCATAAAGAGTCCAAGACATACCTGGAGCTAACCAGACCTTGTACCTCAATGACAGGCAATGCTCCAAGGAATATGTCCCCAGTCTTTACCCTGCTCTTCCCCTTAGATCATTTACAGAAAAGCCCCACTGAGTTGCAAACCTTCTTTTGAAATCATATCTGATTCAGGCAAAGCTAGGCTCAAAGGGACCAATTACACTGAAAAGGGAGACAGTTATTTCTTTTTTAGTCCCTTGGTTCAGTGAAGTTAGCTCTCCTTTCTTAGGCCTTCTGTAGGTCTGTCTTAGAACCATGATACAACTTGAGCAAGGTGTTTTTCCTTTATAATTCCCCATGGTTGAAATACTTCACTCAGAGCTCCCAGTAACTCACAGAGAATTTTTATAAATACCATTAATGAAGTCAATGCTAAAATGGTCATCTGAGTTGTACTTGTTAATGCTAACAGTTAATTTTGTGGAAGATGAGCATTACAAAAGCAGCACATTTCAAGCAGTGGGGATTTAATTCTGAATTTTCCATAGGTTAGTATCTATCTAGTTCTCAAAAAAGATTCACATGAAGATCAATTAACCTATTTTTTCCTCTCTCATAGTATGCTTTCCTGTCTTTGGGGAGGCTATCCAGAAAGACAGTGAGAAAGGTTTTATTAAATAGCTGTACAATCTAGCAACTTTGGCTCTTTGAAAATCTTAGTCACTCATTTTTCTACAGAGGAGACTCTAGGCAATTAAATCAAAGAGATCCCAGACATCCATTCATTATCCATGTTTCAACAATTCTCTTGGTGACAAGTACAACTCAGGTGAACTCTCTTTTATAATTCCTCTTCTCAAATTTGACATGGTTCTGTGAAGTTTGTCACTGAGCAATTAAAAAGAGACTCCATCACACAGTTCAACAGTATCTTAAACTTCCAGCTTCTTCAGCTGAGACAGCATAGACTCTTATATAAGGAAATAAAAAGGCTTATAGAATGCCCTCTCTATATAATTTTTATTAACTACAAAAGTGTGTATCTTGAAGAATAACATTTAGAAACTTGTGTATCTTATCAAAGCATTTTATCAAATTTATACTGTATGACCTTATAGCTACAAGACAAACATTCCATATATATAAATAAAATGAAATAAATACTTAGATACATATTCACTTATGTAAACCAGGCAAAAAAAGCAATAGATCTTTATTTTTTAAATAAAATATAAATACAAAATCAAATTTGTTTTCCAAACAGGAAACTATATAAAATCTATGATAATGAATTATAATAGTTCCTGTTGGGTCTGTAAATATAATAGTTAAAAAAGAAAAAACCTGAGGGCCAGAGAGATGGCTCAGCAGTTAGGAACACTGGATGTTCTTGCAGAAGACCCAGATTCGAATTCCAGCACCCACATGGCAGCTAACAACTGCCCATAACTCCAGTCCCAGGGGATGCAACAGCCTCTTCTGACCAGTGCAGGCATTGCACGACATGGGTGCACTTACGTACGTGCAGGCAATACACCCATACACATAAAATAGTAATAAATAAATAAATTACTTAAAAAAATAAAAAAACAATGAACAAAACTCATCGTTTCCTACATGATCAGTCTTACCAAGAGAATGTGAGTACAGTAGTTCTCTTAAATTCTGTTACTCGCTTACTTGATACTGTTCCCAAATAAAATTCTAGATGAAAGCAGAGAGGGTCATAAGTAAGAAAGGAGATAGTTTGTAGGACTACAATTTCTCATGCTGTCAGATTTCAATTACTGATAATTTTCTTTTCAATCACGTAGAAATTCATCAGACTAGAAATAATTTAAGTTGAAAGAGTAAAAAAATTGGAAATTTTAAGTACTAATAATGCAAATGCAGTTAGTATAATGGCTTTGGAAAATCAAGTAGTTTTTATCTTTTATTTTGTTTATTGTTTGTGTAATATTTTTTTTTCATTCCAGAAATGTTTATTGCATAGATTCAGGAAGATTTTGTCCTGTTTGTCATTTTATCACCTGATATTCAAATTGATTCTTAAATATGAAGTCATCTCTCTTGATATCATCCATATATCACAGAATCATGAACCTTATCATGAATCACATGGTTTTGGAAATCTATTGGGGTAGGCATAGATTTATAAGTATAATCCTTCAATATGAAAGAGTTTACAAACTGCTGCCTTTAAAAATTAAGTTCATTTGAAGTTGACTAATATCTAAAATTGGAAATTATCTATATCAGGACTGACACAAACTTGAACATCTTTTCTCTTTTGTAAAATGCTGTATCCTGCCTCCCAAGGGTTGCAGGGCTGGGATTAAAGGTGAGCACAACCATGCCAGACTGTACTCAGATTGTTCATTTAACTTTTAAGTTTTTTAATTTTTAAAAATTTCATACAATATATTTTGATCATATTTATCTCCCCTCCCATATCTGTACCCCCTTCCTCCACCAAATTTCTGAACCTTAATGTAAGGTTTATATATTATTTATATTTATAAATTAAGGTCTATAGAGTCAGGTTTGTGTTCCCAACAGTATTTGTTCGTTCACTGGAGCCTGGTCAACCTACCAAGAGCTCCATTCTTAAATGAAACTGAACCTCTGCTTCCCAATAGCCACTGGTTGCCTGTAGTTCTTCATATAGGCTTGGGGTTTTGTGCCCACTTCCCCATGTCTATGCTGGGATTTTATCTGGCTTGAGCTTATCTGGGACTTTTGCATGCTTGTCAGCATTGCTATGAGTTCATAAGAGGAACATCTCAGATGTCCTTAAAAGTGTGTCTTTGTGTTTATCCACCTCCTCTGGCCCCCTCTTCTACACTGATTCTTGAGCCTTGGGAGGCAAAACTTTGCTATCAGTGTCTTATTCAGGACAATAAAGTAGTGATTCATGGCATATTTTATGAGCAGCATTTCACTTTACGTTTGTGACTTGGAGAAACTTTTGAATGTTTTGTCCTGTGGATATGTATGAGAATACCTGAAATAAATGTCCAGTAGCAAATTAGGTGATACATTTAATATATGTATGTGTGTGGTAGAGCTATCTATAGACCTTGAAATGAGTTATACAAGACAACTGTGGTGATTTAAATGAGAATGCTCCCCATAGGTTCCCTGTATTTGAACATTTTTGTCCCCCGCTTGTGAGGCTGTTTTGAGAGGTCTTAGAAGGTGTGGTCATGCACCATTATACAAGACAACTGTGGTGATTTAAATGAGAATGCTCCCCATAGGTTTCCTGTATTTGAACATTTTTGTTCCCCGCTTGTGAGGCTGTTTTGAGAGGTCTTAGAAGGTGTGGTCATGCACCTTAGAAGAGAGGGCTTTGAGAGTTCTTAAGCCTTTCTAGATCTCCAGTCCCGTTCTGCTTCCTGTGCCTGCTTGAAGATGTGAGAGCGTAACTTCTGCTCCTATTCCAGCCACTTCTGCCGCTGTGCCTCCCTGCCATGATGAACTCTTGACTCTTTGGAACTAGAAGCTAAATAAACTCTTCCTTTTATAAGTTGTTTTCGTCAGTGTTTCTATCACAGCAACAGAAAAGTAAGTAATATGGCTACATTACTAAATTTATATATTAAAATATGGAAAACAACAGCATGTATGATAATATATGTATAAAGGAAGAAATAAATGCTGAATGCTAATTTGAATTCCAAATATTAATGAATTACAGTTGTAAGGGTGGAGAATATGGCCCAGGGGTATTGGGAAAGAGTCTCTGATTTAAATGTCATACATCTTAAGCTGGTTAGTGAACGTCTTTAAAATTCCCATCCAGAATGTGATTCTTTCTCTCTACTCTTTCTTTCTTTCTTTCTTTCTTTCTTTCTTTCTTTCTTTCTTTCTTTCTTTCTTTCTTTCTTTTTCTTTCTTTCTTTCTTTCTTCCTTTCTCTCTCTCTCTCTCTCTCTCTCTCTCTCTCTCTCTCATTCTTTCTCACAGACACATACAATTCACATTCTCTTTCGTTTTAGAAGTTGCTACATGTAAAAATAAATACATAACTCTAAAAACATAAGTTAAACTAAAATAAAATACAAAGTGCATTGATAATTTTTTAAAGTATTGTGTCTTCTACATATAACTGTAGAGAAATGATAAGAAATGAACACACAACTTGATATTACAAGAGAACTATCTAAAAAAACCTTACTGAAGGTACAGCATTTTATGTAAGTTGACTTAATATTTTATAGAAAAATTTTCCAAGTGAAATCCAATCTCAGTGAAGATATTATGGTGAGAGATCTGTTCTGAATTTTCTCCAAGCCAAGAGCATGTAAATTATAGACTATAAAGGTTCTCAGAGGCACAAAGCATATCACCCTGCTAGGAATTCATCTACCTTACTGATTAATATTAAATGTGAGCAATTTTAGGCTACCAATTACATTTATCAATAATTAATGCAATGTTATTGTGGATGATTAGGTTTGTTTCTTTAAATGGGATTCTCAAATCACATTTACCATCTTGGTATAAATTCTCTGTGACATATAGCCTTGCATATACGTCAGCAAACTTACAAGGCAGACTTGTAATCATAAATCAACCAATCTCAACACACCCCAGAGGAATATTTCTTAGCCTTGCAGCTCACCAGTGTGACAGCAAGACCTTTAGAGGTAACAAGTTTGTCCTTTATACTTATGTTTATTTTATATGTCAGTAACATATGAGAAAAGAAAGTGAAAATAACAGCTTCAGAGACTATTTGGTTTGTCAGTATTGAAATATGTCAATTGATAGCAAGGCTCTTTTTCATATTTGGAGTCCTTGAACACAATATTCTATCAAAATCAAAGGGTTATCTTCACACACAAAAAAAAATATAGCATGATAATATATCAAGGTATAGTTTAGTGTTCCTTCAAATTGTCCCCTTGTGTCTCAGAATAGTTACTGTAAGTGTGATTAGTGTGTATTTATATACTAGTCAAAGTCTGAGGAATATAAAAATTGAGAAAATGCGATAACATATTGAGATTTCTTGAGCTCAATAAAAATGCAATTAAAGAAAACATGGTACCTTCAGTTTATATAACCAACAGAACATTTATTCAGCAGTTCAGTGAATGGTATCCATGAGTTTTGTGATGTGTTCATGAAAGATTTCAATAGCGGATTACAGTATGTATAGGAAAAAACTCACACCAATGCTTGTTATAATCTCAAACAGTTTGGAGTCTTCTGTGAATGTGACCCTACAAGTTTTAGTTCACACACATTAATGAGCCAAAAATCACATAAAATACTTATATTCAAAAAGTATGGAAACTATTTTTAAAAATCACAAAGATTTTATTCTTTTAATAAAAATAAGTGCTTTGAAATACTAATACAAGGAGAAAATATGAATAGGAAAGTATCTAAGGAGATATAATACACTTCATAGATCAACATAGCTCTAACACCCCACAACAACAACAGTGTTTCCAATAGTATGTTCAGTTAGAAACCTAATATTAAATATTTCAGAACCTTTAGTTCTTTGTGTTTGCTGCCACATTATTAATAGTGGAAAGCTAGAAAATAATATCTAATAAGAACTTTTGTTGAATAAATAATGAGGTGTATACTACACTTACATTGAATTATTGGAAAGCACAAATTATGGTTTATGAGAGAAATTAGTTGTGAAGAGAAATGGTCAGCTAAACAACATGTTACAAAACAGAATTCACAATATGATCACATTTGGGTTTAAAATGCTAAACACACACACACACATATATACATACATATTTCTAAAATCACTTTATTGTAGCCAAATTCAACCATTTTATTGAATTCTTGATCAGTTCATTGCAGATAGAGAGAGACAGAGATAAACATCTAGAAAAAAAGAGGAAATACTTAAAAACCTCATAAAGCACAAGACAGTTCAGACTTTTTAACTGAAAAGTGTGCTTTGATTTGATAAGCTACATTTTGGTTTAGTTTTATTTTGATACAAAAAAGACTATAAAACAAGGTAGCTAATGTTGTCAACTGGAGTGGATTTGGAATCAACCAGGGGAAGACATACCTCTGGATTTTTCTCTGAGGACTGATTACTACCCTGTGAGGGAGTGTGACCTTACTTATGATTTCTAGATAGGCTGACTAGACTCCAGTGAATGAATTTGTACCGAGGGACATCTGGGTGCAAATGCTTGGCTGGATGGGACTTAGAATGTATTATGGTTGAATGCATGAGGACCCTGTTGTGGGGAGGGTCATGTATGAAGGAGGGAGTCTAAATTTGATTAAGAACTGTTGTATAAAATGTACAAAAGCTCTATAAAAATAATTTAAAAAAATGATAAACCAAAAAAGAAAAACAACATCAATCTTGAGGGACAATTTTCATTTACAGATTTTCCTTCTGCTTTGAGATATATTCAGACCAATTATTATGTATGATAGAATTAGGTTTTATGTTTTTCATTACAAGCTAATAGTGGACTATCTCCATATCAACAACTACCAACTAAGTTTCACTGGAGCTTCGTAATAGGATAGAGGCTCTCCTCTACCAATATTAAAAATAGAAGTCAAATAGTTGTGCATTACCAAAGTGGCATAGACCAATTCTAGGTTTCAACTTCATGTCATATGTTAAAATCCATGTCAGTGCTAAGAAGGTCTTGACACCCATAATAAACAACTACAGTATATTTAAATTCTATGTCACATTGCTTGATCATGTATGCAATGTCACAATTAGCATTGCACATGTTTAATTTGAGTTATAATATACATAAAAATGGATGAATAGGATTTTTTGAGTCTAAGGGGAACCCATTCCAAAAAGTCATCAAGGAGCTAGCCAATCTCAGACTGAGATTTTGTATGGATTACTGAGACAACTTCCTCCTCCTCCTCCTCCTCCTCCTCTTCTTCTTCTTCTTCTTCTTCTTCTTTGTTTTTTGTTTATTTGTTTCTGTTTTTCTTTTTTGAGACAAGGCCTCATGGTTTGGCCCAAGCTGGCCTTGAACTTGCAATAATCCTCCTACCTCTATCATCCAAGTACTGAGATTGTGGGTATTTAGCGCCTGACTTTGATGCCACTTCTAAATAACTGAAGTACCTGCAAGTATTAATTGCAAATGGACTTATTTGACACTTGAGAGAGAGCACTGTGGACAGCACAGTAAGCAATACTTTTTTACAACAGACTCAAATTTGCAACCATCTGTGCAGTTTAGAAACAGATGGTGAAAACTCTAGGTTTTTTTAAACCTGGCTTTAAGTATGGCAAGAATACTCATTTTACAAATTAATAGGTGCACTTATATTTAATTTATTTTAGACTTCATAGTTCCTGAAACAACTTTCATAAAACCATTATAGTATCTTGAAATAGAATCATTTAACAGACATTTATATTTTATTTCTTAAATTGTACTTAATTCACATAAATAAATATATTTATATCTGAAGCTTTAAAAGAGATGAATAAATAAATATGAATATGGTATTTATATTATGCTAAAATACTACCCTATCTCCAAGCTTGATTTATTTATTATTAAATAGTTGTCAACACTGGAAGAATTAAAGAAGGACAGATAGGGATTTTTTCCATTACTGCTTTGCTCTTTATTTCATACAATTTGCTTGCTGGGTCTTGAACAACAGAACTCCCTGGTGTAGTGATGATATAGAATGAGATTCCTTCTGCACTGTGGGTCAGCATCCTTACCTGGGGAATAAACTAGAACTTAAATAAAACTCACTATATTGTAAATACTTTCCATAAATGTCATATCTTTCTGAAATTTGTGATAAAGTTAAATTTTAACAAAATTCAACAAAATGGGGTTATTATATGGTACCAGTTTATCTCAAAAATACCCAAGACCACTCCCACACAGATCGTTCAGCTGAGGGAAAAAGGACATGAAGTTACAGGTCAAGAATTGCAGGAAAAAATTTTCCCTTGCTGGCAGAGTGCAGAATCTCTCATCTTATAATGAATGTCCTATAAAATCTTATGGATTATAGGGCCCACCAGATGCCCACCCCACTTCTGCCCATCCACATCTAGATTTCTAGTTTGTATGAATCTGAGTATGACCTGAAACACAAAATGAAGCTGAGGCCAACCAGGTTGGAAGTGGGAGACTTTGTCTGGCATGAAAATATGGAACAGCTAGAGTCAGAAAGGATAGGGGCCAGCTGGATTCAAGGAAGTATTGGCTTGAAACTGAATTGGGATCAGTTCCCACAACAGCAATGGGGCTAACCAGAAGGGAGGAGAACAAGTGGCCACATGGCTGGGAGGAGTGCCAGGCATCCAGGATTCCCATATATCCAAATTAACCCCATTCCCCAGTGATCCAGATAAAAGAACTTTTGTTTTCATGAAATGTAAAGTCATTGCATTTGGTACGAAGCCCAGAACCAATGAATGGTATTTGCCAATAGCCATGGCCTAATTCAGTCAAAACTTCACAATGAAACTTTGTTAGAAACATATAAGCACAGTTCTAGCCATGCATTAGATGGCAGATATCTGAATTTGAAGGTAACACTATCATTCTGAAAACCCAAAGACAATATAAAATTGTGGTGATAAGTAGAGAATTCTAATAAGGATATTACATAATTCAAATGTAAACATTTTATTGCAGATGTAAGTTTAGAAAGTCAATGAATATAATGGTGATGACTTTTAAGAAAATACTGTAATTGTCATATCAAAGTAAGAATTTATTTATTTTTTTATTTATTTATTTATTTATTTAGGGCATGTGTATATGTGTGTGTGAACAAGAGTGCATATGGCAACTTTATAAATCCAGTTCCCAACTTTCACCTTTACATGAAGTCCAGAGATTTAACTCAAATCCCAGACTTGCATTGTCTGTGGACCAATGTGTTTGTCTATTCAGCCATCTTACCTGCCCAGGACTCATTTTAATATTACCTATGATCTGAATTAAACAGTTCCTGGCTCTTCTTGCATTTTATGAATTTTTTTCTAGTAGTTGCTTCTCAACAATGCTTACACATGTTAAAGTCTATCCTCTGTTAAGATATTTTTTTCATGTGATAACCTGATCAGAATTTTCTTAATTGAGCTTTTGCGATTTTCATAAAATAGTTTTATGGTATTTAGATCCCCTTCACTATTTGCACATCCCCCCCACTATCCTTTGTTGGTCAGGGTAGTCCAAGAGTCTCCCAAAATAACACAGGCTATTGCCACAACCCATGACTGCCTTCCAGAACTCGAAGGTAAGACCTCATTGCTGAAGACAGATCACATGTTGGACACAGGACTTGGAGTAGTCAAGCTGGAACTGACCTTGAAGCCTACTTCATAATCAGAATTTTATGTTTCCACATCAATTATTTGCTAGGTTTGGGTAATCCCCAAGGAAATGGCAGACCCACAGGGGATAACAGTGAAGACTGTCTGTAAGGAGCATACCTAACAGTTGATTAGAAATTTTCTTAGTAAAAAGAAAATTGTCTTCATTCCAGTATTAAACACAGTCATCATTTTAGTTGCTTGATTGCTTTTTTTTTTTTTTTCTGAGACAGTTTCCCCCTGTAGCCCCAGATGCTTGGAACCAGCTATGTAGATCAGGGTGACCCTGATTTAACAGAGTGCCTCCTGAGTGCTGGGATTAAATGTGTGAGCCACCATGCCCTGCCCTTGATCCACTATTACAAATAACTTCTACTTACCAAAACAATATATATTCAATGCAATCCCAATCAAAATCCCCATGACATGCTTCACAGAATTAGAAAAATCCATCCTTAAATTTCATATGGAGACACAAAAACCCTCGTATAGCCAAAGCAACCCTGAGTACAAAGAGCAACACTGGGGGGATTACTATACCAGATTTCAAAGTATACTACAAGAGCCATAGTCATGAAAACAGCATGGTACTGGTACAAAACCAGACACATAGATCCATGGAACATCATTGAAGATTCAAACTTGAGTACACCCAATTTTAGCCACCTGATATTGACAAAGGTGCCAAGAACACACAATGGAGGAAAGACAGCCATTCCAACAAATGGTGCTGATAAAACTGGATCTCCACCTCTAGAAGAATGAAACCAGATCCTTATCATTCACCTTGGACAAAAGCATTATTTTATTGTGTGTGTGCACATGTGCATGCTGGCCTGTGTAGAGGTCAGAAGACAACTTGTGAGAACTGGTTCACTCCTTCTTCTATGTAGAAATTGGAATTAAATTCTAACTTGGGCTTGGCAGCAAGTTCCTTTAGGAAATTTAAGGAAAGACATAGGTTGTGTTGATTTTTGTGTCTTACCTTCTGTGCATATTGTTTTCTTAATAAGAATAATTATTATGCCTGTATTTGAGTGACAATATAAAGAAATATGAGGTAATTTACAGGACATTTTGAACATTCTGAAGCATAGCAAAAAGCTTAATAAATGTCATTTGTCTTATCATTACAGAAATTAACATTAATCATCTTATCATTAATGTAATTTAATGTTTTCTAGCAAACAGTTTGTAAAAAATATACTTGATTATATATGTGCAAGCCACACAAATATTTTGAGACTGTTTTTTCCTATCTATATTTTCTACTCTCAAAGCACCACTTCACTCACTTGAATTATTGTGGAGGTGGAAAGCTTTGCAATGTGATGGTAATTAAGAACTTCAGAGCAGGAAGAGCTCCTAGACAAGAGATAAGCCTGGGGAGACAAGCTGGAGTCTTCTCCCCCACCTCCTGTGGTTAAAGGATAGAAGTCTTTTGTAACCCCTGCAGCCATATGTTACTTTGCTTAATTATCACATGTACCTTTTACTTAATTGCCACCTATGTGCTGCTTTGTCTTTTACTTGTACTTCCTCACATGAATATAAAACCCCCCTAAAACAGGAGGGGTTATGGGCTCCTTTACAGAAGGATCTGTGGGTCAGTCCACTTGCGTAAAATTAAATCCTTCTCCTCACCTAACTTTGGCTGCTGGTCTCTGATTTTCCTGTAACAGAATAGACACACATGAACACACAAACACACACACACACACACACACACACACACACACACACACACACACACACACACGCTCAGCAACTCTTCTTGAAAGTAAATAGATTGGCTCCATTGTCTCAAATACTCTGGAAAAAGAGTTCAAATCAATCTGAAGGGAGTAGTAAAGGTGTTCTACCATACTAAAACAAGAACTCTGTTGGAATATACATTAGTAAAGAAACTCATAGAGCTCATTGAATCAGTACTGTGACTTCATCCTTCCCAATTAGTGAGGGCCTGGGGTGAGGTCAATCCCAAACAGTAAGGACAAAAAGGTGCACAGGGGTATGGAATGACAGGCCCAGCATGCTATTCCTACCTGCCATCTGCTGATCCCACCAACCTACCCTATTTTCATTGATTAAATCAGTGTGTGACGTTAGAATATTGAATGCAAAACCTGGAGAAATCAAAAAAAAAAAAAAAAAGTTCTATGCTGTATTGCTCTCATAATTATGTAAACTGCATTTCTGAGGTTGATGCCCAAAGATTTTTCTAACATTCTTCTTTTGAACCACATTTAAGGACTGCTAATAATGCCATGAAGAAATAAACAATGTATTGTCTTTTTCAACTACTTTCTCCAATTCACTAACTTTTTCACACACAAAATATTTACCAGTTATGTTTTCTATAAAAATTTTAACCTTGCCTTACTGTGGAGTACTGAATGATGAGTTATATGAAGAGGCAACCTACAAGTCAGTTTGATAGCCTACATGGAGTGCAGCTCCACAGATGATATGTAAGCAGCTAGAAGATATTTTCACTATATGCTGAGATGCAGTGATAGCTAGTGTAGAGAATTTCAGCAGAAATCACAATGTTATCAACTGGCAAAGTATGTTCCCAGGTTGTAAAATAACTCCAGGATAAGACAATTTATTTTGCAGAGTGATTGATTCCCAACAATAGCATCCAATATATTTTCTCATCATTATTTATCATTAAATCCTGTAACACAAGCAGATTGGCAGTAAAGTGACAGCTTTAATGTTTCATATATCCTTATTGAACTGATAGGGTTTTATTTCCTCCAGAAATGTGAATTCCTCTAGAGAGAAACTCACATTTAAGTTCTCATACGTGATTCCCTTTACTGCATAAATCTTTCATAATACATGTGGAATGTGCTCTCATAGAAAATTTTTGTTAGTAAAGAGCATATGTGTAGCTTTTAATAATATACCAGTCTCAGGATTCTTGAGCCCTTTGTTAAGGTCAAGATTAGATTATAGACTGATGAGCTCTGGATTGTGTATTATTTCAAGAAGTAGGTAGGCCATATTCCATCATCCCTTATGAGGTGTCAAAATGAATTTATCCCAAATAGTTCTCCCATCTTGCAGGGGCATATACATCCAAATGAAAGCCCATGACTGTATTCATTAGTTTACTTCTTTAGATAAAATCCTGGATTTTACAAAGATCTTAAGTATGCCATCAATTAAATTTGAATGCTAAAACTGATACATTCTGGCTCATATTGAGACCAAAACTCAAATTAAGGAAAAGTTACAAACCACTGAAGATTATGTGCTATATTAGATAGCTACAGTTACTTAATATTTTATGACTACTTTTGGAATGAGCCAAAAATGAAGGGAAAGAAGTGTGATAGAATATTTTTGAGTTATTTTATGTATATATATGTATTTCATAATATACTAGGAAAATTTACAGATTGGATGTGTAATTGATAGGGAAATATATAGGTAGTATATATTTTGCACTTCATTATGAATGTAAAGGTGAAACTTACCAAAATACCATTAAAGTTTAATTTGATACTCTTACATAAATCTTATTGAATATCATAGGAAAAAGAGGCATTAAAATAATATTTCCTTTTTGCTACCTTGCTTATTTCACTGAAATCAATATATTGCAAATGCCAGAATTTCATTCCTCGTGACTAAATATTCCCTTGTGCATCTGTGCCATGTTTTCTGAATGCATTGATCCATTGATGGACAGTTATGTCAGACATACGATGGCATGTGCTAATTAGCTATAGTTGACTTTTGTATAATATATGTTTTTTGTGACAAATGCATCTATTTTTTCTTCTTGTTTTTAAATCAATTAGTTAATTAGTTAATTTACAGTATATTCTAACATTTTCTGCAACTGAACGAATGTTAAGTCTGAGCTACTGAGATAGCCATGACCTTGGATGTTAATTATTGCTTTGCATAATGTTCAGCAGATCAGTACAGCATTAGCATGAGGTAAAACTACATTTTATAGAATTTTAAGAAAAGATTTATATGTAAACTAATAAAATAATATAAAATTCAAATATTTAAATTCAAATGTGGGGAATTTAGTGCTCCTCACGTCAGTGGTTTAGAGGTTATGAAAACATGTGTTCTGATCCCTGTCTCTTCTTAACTCAGCAACCTCTAATTCTTAGTGACAACAGACTTTCTCTAACTGGAGGTCAAAAGGGTTCAGAGATTTGTCCCTTAATTTTTGTAATTTAATTATACAATATTATGGAATATTAACAAGCAGAGAAAATTAGCAGTGAACATGCAATTTTGTGTAGAAAAACAACTACATTTTAGACTGAAACATTTCTCTCTACTTTCCAGAATATAGTTACACATCCAGAAAAATCTGTAATTTTAGCTTCTCTTTTTGGATTAGGCACTCAAACATAGAATAAAATATTTGTTCAGGTGTCAACAAAATTTTGAAGCAAGTTTCTCTGCTCTAAATGGTCTTCTGTTCCTCATATTTTACAAGAAGGAAAGAAATAAAATTAATAGTTTGATCCTTTATAGTAGTGCTGGCAAAGATGCAAGAAAAAACATAAAATAGTAATTAATAGATAGAACATGTAATTCTAAGGAATCAATAAATTCTGAAGTCATAATTTACTGGGATAAATGTTAAAACCATTCCAATGGAGTTATATTTCAATAGAGACTATTTAATATATTTGATATTTAGATTTTGTTTGTTTGTTTGTTTGTTTGTTTGTTTTTTGTTGTTTTTTTGTCCAAGTATCCTTTTTGGCAATTATTTCCACAGAGTATTATATAAAACATAAACATAAAAATCTCATTTTTTTGTGATTTCTTGAGGCTATTTAGACCAGACTAAAGCAAGGTTAACTTCCATAGATAAACTATTTGCTTTTGGATTTTCTTTTGAGAAAGAAAGTAGAAAGGATTCTACAGTGGCAGCCATTCATATTAAGAAGAAATATATCTGAAATCTTATAATGTAGAATATTGGGAAAGTATATTTTATTGAATATAAATCTTAAACATTTGTACAATGGCTTGATGGGGCAGATGAAGCAAAAAAAAATTGACCAATAAAATGTTTGTATAATTGTAAAATGAATTAGACAATCATAACCTGAAGCATTTTCCACATTATTGGCAATGTGATAGTAATACATTTAATACGGAAAAGAATTTCAGATATAAAATTATTTGGTAAATAGTTTTTGGCATGTTGATTTACAGCAAATAAATATTATCAAGGTTTTACTTAATGATATCTATATGAGATTTTAGGAAGGCAGTATTGAATATAAAATTATTTGAATGTGGAAATTATCATGGAGTCCACACTTGGTCTAAATTCATATGGTGTACAGCTTGAGAAAAGCTGAACTAGAGAAAGCAGATATGAAAGAGAGCCATCAAAGATGTCCTACATGGGTAAAAACAAATTCTGGCTTGGGTGAGATTGTTTCTACTCTTAAAAATCGAGTTTTCTGGAGCTGGAGAGATGGCTCAGCAGTTACAAGCACTGACCAGTGTTCTATTCCCAGCACCCACATGGTAGCCAACAACTGTCATAACTCCAGTTTTGGGGGATCTGACATCCTCTTGTGACCTCCGCGGACATTGCATTACCGGGTGCACCTACCTACATGAAAGCAATGCACACTCACACTCATAAAATAAAAATAACAAATAAAATATTTGTATTGTTTTCTATCAGAAAATATTGTATAATGAAGTAACTTATGTATGACTTCAGACAAAAAAACTTAGCAATGCTAATGAATAATAATTATTGAAAACGTAAATTTTCTCTTTTTTCAAACTTTCAGTAAATAGTTATAAAACATTTTTTCTTAAACATTGAGATGTTTGGGTTCTAAGAAATAATAATCTTTAACCTAGAGGTATCACAGTTTAGTAAGGTGACTGATTGAAGGAAGAGGTATATTTAAAGAGATAACACAGGTTTCACTGTAGATTATTTCAAAGAGGAAGTACAGAATTCAATTTTGTACAAGATTCATGAAGTCACGAAGATAATCTTTACACAGGAAAATCATGTTCAAAAGTATACAATTTTGAGAAATCTTAAAAGAACTATAGAAAATATAGAAATCCTGAGTTCCATGCACTCTCCCAAATAAAATGGTTATTCTATGAAAACTAGACTTTCATAGTATTGTCAGTAATCTACTTTTACAAGAAATAAAATTCTATAAATCAAAGTTCTATAAATCAAAATTCTATAAATCAAAGCCTAGCATACCTTGGAAGAGGCAGAATTATACATCATGTACAAAGGCTAGCAGCTGTTGCACCAGATTACCCACCCTGTAAAATTCGATGATGCCGACCCCTTTATATTCTGACATCCATTAAATAAAATAAAATTTCCCCTAGTGAGAGGGGCCTGCCAGCAAAGCATGAAGGAACCGTGTTACATGCTCTGATGCCTTTTCTGCTATGTCAGGATCCATATGGTAATGTTATAAAAAGGGCTTCCATAAATCCCTTTCCATTGTTCACAGTTTGCAAATCTTGTTCTGTGTGATTGTTTTTTGGCTCAATAAAGTTATTTGATAAGTCTGTAATTTGTTCCTCCAGGAATATCTAAAGGTGTCATCTATGTACTCTTGTCAAAATGTCCCAGAGTCTGTCACCTAAAATAGATTAACGGAAGTTCATTTTCATGGACTATGGATCACAGTTTGCATTCTGTCTCAAGAGAGCCTAAAAAATAAATAAAAAAAATAATGGTTGTGTCAAGAAGAGATTGCAGCAACTAATGTGCTTCACAAAGACAAATGTTTGAATTCAGAATAAAACACTCAGTTATATTTCTGATACATTGAAAGAAAGAAAGTTTACTGGTTGTTTTATTAAATAAGTCCGATTACAGAGGCAATATTTGGGTAGTGGAAACACATTATCTGGAATTCCTGAGTTTTTAAGATTTAAACCATTTGTGGATTTTTCCCCCCAGTGGTAGAATTATCCATTTGCATTTCTATTTTTACATTGTGTGTGTGTGTGTGTGTGTGTGTGTGTGTGTGTGTGTGTACTAGAGCTAGAACTCAAGATTTTAGGATTGGTGGAAAGTGCTTCCCTTTATCCATTAAACTCTCTCATGACTCCCAGTTCAGGCAGGGTCACATTAGGAAACCCATGCCCAGTGGCCCTCAACCAACTGTGACTCCAGTTCCAGGGAACCCTATGCCTTCTTCTGGCCTCCACAGGCACATTCACCCAAGTTCTCATAAATATACATACATACATACATACATACATACATACATACAACAAAGTCAGTCTTTTTTTTCAAAGAATGTTGTACTTTGAAATTAGTTTACTAGGTATTAGGTCTCTCTAAGGCTTTTTCACGCATCCATAGCTTCAGCTAAGCCACCCATTAGCTTCTCCTCTCCCCCATCCCCTTGGTCTCATCTCTACTCAATCCTTAACCTCAAGTATTTCCCTCTCTTCTTTTATATCACATGCAGTCTCCTACACAACCAATTATATTTTTATTTAGGTTGTGAGAATATAGGCTTCTCTGTGGCTTTCTCCAAATTTCCTTTGGGTTAGCCCTCTTTCCAGCCCCTTAATATCCCCATACTTCTACTCCCCAAATTCTTAAGCCTTTCCACTCACACTATTCTACCTCCCTACCTTCATTTTACCTATAATTGACTGTCCTCACTCCCTTAACATGTCTCCCCCACAAAATCATATCACTCCATGTCACTTCTACTTGTGCTTTGACTTGCTCCTCTAGATGAGAAACACAGTTGCTTTAGGCTTCAAGGCATGAGAAGTCTCAGATGAGACAGAATTTGTAGCTTTTGTCTTTCTGGGGTTGAATACTCAGTATAATTTTCCCCATCCCCATTGAATTTGTCTGAAAATTTTATTATTTTGTTTTTCTTTACACCTGAATAACATTCCATTGTGTACATGTAACACATTTTTCTTATCCATTCCTCTGTTGGTGGACATCTAGGTTGACTCCATTCCCTAGGTATTGTGATAGAGTGTCAGTGAACATGATTGTGCAAGTGTCTCTGAAGTAGGATATGAAGTCTTTGGGTATAGGCCCAGGAGTGGTATGGCTGGGTCATGCAACAAATCTACTTTACCTCACATTGATATTATTTTTGAGGTAAGCTCAATAAACATACACTCACTAACATTTTCAATAATATCATTCATTGCTCTTAGCTACAGACACCTTATTGTATAATGAAGGTAACTCAATGAATTTTAAATTAAAGTGTAACCCCTGAAACTATGAAACTACTAGGAGAAAATATAGAAGCAATGCCTGAGGGCATAATAATGGATAAGGGTTCTTTTCCTTATCCCCGCAAAAGCACATAAAACATTTTAGAAGTAAACAAGTTAAATTCCTTCAGTGTAAAACCCTTTAACACATCAAAGGAAATAATCACCATGGTAATGAGATAATCTAGAGAATGAGTGGAAAACTATATATGATGTGGATTAAAATCCAAATTGTATAGGTAATGCAAACAACCCAAGAGCAAGAAAAAAAGCCTCAATCAAATCTCCACTGTGTTACCATCAACCTAATCTATATTTTAATTCTCACTTACATTTTACAAATAAGAAAGCTAACTTTTTGATATTAAATGAAAATTTCAACTTCCTCATAACATAACAAATATGAAACAAAGGCTGACTGAGATGTCATCACTCTTTTCCCATCACTCCTAAGTATCCACGTGTTTACAATCCTGCACTCATAGCAATAAGAAAATATTGTTCCTACACTGCAACTACATGTTTATATGAATATATATAAATTTCATCTATACACTAGTGATAAATTATGTTTATTTTTAAAATAAATGTTAAAATTGAATTTTAGGGCTGAGAAGATGGTTCAGTAGGTCAAGTACTTACTGCACAAGCATTAAGGCCTGAGTTCAGATTCCAGATCCAATGTAAAACTATGGTGTGGCAGCATGTGACTATAATCCTGGCACAGAGGAGGTAGAAATAGTAGGATCCACGAAGCTTGCAGGCCAGTCAGCCTAGCCAGTCAGTGACCTTTGAGTTCAGTGAGAGACTCTGACTGAAAAAATACTTGGAGAATGATAGATACATTCCTATGTCAATCTTTGGCACATACACAACCATGTATACACACAGCATGTAAGGGAAAATTATTAGCTCTTTGTATTCAATATAGAATAATCTAGTTCATTTGCACAAAGACCACTTTTCTTTATTAGAGTACCAATGGCTAGTATTTATTTTAGTTCTTGACTTTATAGGTAACAAATGGCTCCTCAGCAATTCTGCACTTACCAACATGTGCTATGCAAATGAGCTTTCTTACTTGAAAATAGTACAAGGAAAAGCTCTCACTAGTTGTACAATTATAATCTCTTATTCATGGCTTCCTATACCTTTGTGTCTGTATTTTCTGTCCTAGAATTTACAGTGTTTACGAATAAAGACTGCTTAAATTCATTTTGCATTCAATGTTCCATGTATATAACTGGCGATCAATATGAACTTACAGGTTTTAATGCTAGTACTTATCCAGAATTTGACTGTGGATTATGTTGTCTACTACTTTACTACTGAGAGCAAGGGGTACTGCTGCAGATTTAGATTATACAATTGAAAGAGAGTTGTTACATAAGAAATTTGACATTCTTCCAAGATTGCTATTTTTGAACCCAATAATATCCTTATATGTAAAATAAATATTATACCAAATAGTTTATACATATCTATTAAACTAGATGTTAGATTGATAATTAGGCTTTGCTTACTTTACTAAAAAGAGTTCACTAGACTTTGAACATACACAGGGTTAGGGTAAAGGTTAGCTTACATTCTCAGTAAACTTCCATTTTGATGGAGAAGACAATAAACATATCTAGAAGTGATCAAGATATTTTCCAGTGATAGTAAACAGTAAGAGAAAAAAAGAAACTACTGTTTTTATTGTATATTTACTGGACAGAGAAGGACTCTGAAGAGATGAAGGTGATCTAAAAACCGATTTACAAGGATGGTCATGTGACATGGGAAACATTCTAGGTCAAAGGGTAAATGTCCCCCAGAACAAAATATAGTTCAAATGAAATATAAACCACTAAGAGAAGTTGAAGTAGATACAAGATACATTCAGGAACCAAAAAATGTGGAGGGTTTGAGAGAAAATTGTAGTACATTTCAAAGAATCAGAAATTCCATACAATCCCATTTAATTTTCAATGATAGAAAGTATTATTAATATTTCTATTTCATAAAAAGCAGTTGAAAATCCTGAAAATTTGTGTAACTTGACCAAGGAGTAAAACAATGGAGCTGATGTTTGAAAAATGAGAATTCTGTTTATAGATCCCAAATTTATCTCATTACACTAGCCTGCCTTGGTGATGTTTCTTAATTCACTGGAGTAGCTCCTTTTAACAACTACAATATTCCCCAATTACATTGTAATTTAATATAACATGTAATATACATTACATATATAATATATATAATCTGTCCTGAAAATGTTTTACTTAGCTTTGGAAATTCCCCAGCAACCATTTTAATATGAATTATCACAATCAATTCATCTTTATGCCTGTTGGAGTTTTCTAACCTTTAATGTAATTTTGCATTTAAAATGTCTATATTTAATGTACACTTCTTAATGACATTGTATATATGCACATAACCTTGGCACATCACCACAGCCCACCATACTAAGGTTGTAAGTCACCCCTTCCAAAGTTCTTGTGCTTTCCTCCTGTGTTTTTAACTAATCCTGTTAAAGCCTGTGTTGTGCACACCCTGTATTTAACCCCTATGCTGTATGAAGTGAGACAATCTTCCTGGGAGCATTTATTTATAGTTATAAAATTATTTTTTCTCTTCAAAAAAGAAAAATAAATTGTATATGTAATCAAAGAAAAAAGAAAAATGTGTGGCGGTTTCTATTTTAAATTACAACATTGCAAAAATGAGTAAGTCAGAAAGAAAGCATAGATAAAGACGAGAAGTTTATTGTAAACAGAAAGGAAGTTTTAAACAGATGGAATCTTTAATGAGTAGGATGATAGAACATAATCAAGTTTTTCTAAACATCATTGAATGGTTAAAAAAAAAACACACTTGATTGTGTAATGCTAGACTCTGGGGTCAACCAATTCTGGAGATGATTTGATTGAATTTATGGAAATATGGATTCCTCAGTTACTATGGACTGGGATGGAGGGTGATCAAATTAGAGTAAAGGGGCATTATAGATGCCTTGGCGAACTCTGGTAATCTCAGAAAACAATCCACCCCAACATTTAAAATCGCAGATAACAAAGAACATAGAGGCATTTTAATAAAATGAAGATTCACCACCTTAAAAATCTTTTCTGCCAGTCTTATGAGAGCAGGTACATGAGATATAAATCTTCCACTTATTTGTGCTTTAGAGAAAATACTGCGATAAATAAAGCCTCCTAGGAATTTCTTACACTAGAGGTACAGTCTTTGTTTTCTTTGTTCTTTGCCAAGATCTGTGGTAATAAAATTTAACAGCAATGGATAATCTTGTAAACTCCACATTAGTCCATTTGCCCATCTAAATAAAATATTAGCAGGCTCATCATGTAAAACACACCTTGTGCAGCTTTATTTGTTTTACAGTATACACACACACACACACACACACACACACACACACACACAGCTGTATCTATACACACACACACACACACACACACACACACACACACACACACACACACACACTGCTTCCCAGGGGATTACTGTAGAGATTTTATGATCTAGTGATCAGGACAGGAAATATGATGAAGTTGCTCTCCATATTTATTTAATTTTCCTAATTTGTTATGTCTGCTGGAGTTCAATAATTTCATTTTGTTGCACTGATTCATTTTCTCTCTCTCTCTCTCTCTCTCTCGTCTCATCTCAGGGCTTTATTTATCCTAGTACTGATTTTTAGGTTTTGGATTCACACTCAGGGCTTAGTTCAGCTGAAAGATCGATCTGAAGACACAAATATGTTCTGTTTCACATACAGGCTTTAACTAAACCTTAGACGTAATTTTATCTGTTCAAGCCTTCTGGAGTCATTCTGCCTTTTTTCATTATTTAATCTTCATTTCTGCTTCAATAAAAATGCATATTACTTCTATAATTCTTTGTGGTAATTCAAGATTGTGCACTCACTCAAAGATATAAATTCTCAGATAAATATTCATATAACCAATAACTTTTGAGAAGAAATTTTCTATTTTAGTCAACCTGCTCATCATATCCCTCTTGTACCTTTATGAAAGAGATGCATCCTACCTCAGGAAAACGTTATTGAATATGTCAATTGTGTTGTAATGATATGCTTCTTCTAAGTATGTTGTTATTAAAAAAAAAAAAAAGAAATGAATTTCTAAAAATGAGTGCAAGCCTTCCTTCATCAAATCACTGCTTCTACCATCTTACCATCGCTCTTTAAATTATCACCCCCACTTCCAATTTCTATCTCTAGTAATTTCTGTGATTAGATGATCAAGAGCTCAGAAACTATAGCAACATTGGCCTCCATATTTATTTAATCTGCCCAATTTGGCATTTCTGCTGGAGTTCAATAAATTCATTTTGCTGCACACCTTCACTAAAGTGCCTCTGGTTTCCTTTCTTCCAAACAAACCTGCATTTCTTCTGATAGCATCCTGTTCCTTTAGTCATTTCTAATTCCAACTGCTCCATTTCTCACTTTGCAAAAAGAAACACCTATGCAGGATTTTCTGCTATTCTGCTACAGCTTTCAGCTTTTAAAGGTTTCTATGGCAGTTATTTGAACAACCCTTATTCATCCTCACATCTGGCAAAGATGGATGGTTTACTATGTGAGTAACGTTTCCTAGTTAAGGTTTCCCTACTTTCTTTTTCTGAAGTCTACTCTAACCTTTCCTGACCATTTTCAGTTTCATAACTGATTCACCTTGCTCAACTTTGTAAAACTAGCACAGTCTCTCTACTGGTCTTGTAAATCATTTGGAATGTTTCCTACTCCAAGTTGACAAACTTTAAATTTTCCATCTCCAAACATACTCTGACAGTCATTCACTTGCCATAACCTGCCTGTTCTGGGATCTGCTCCAGAGGTGCTAATTCATCTTCACAAACAATCTAGAATTGGAAACAAGCTCATCCATCCTTTAAAGAAGGATGTCTAAACTACTCCTAAAGATGGACATGCAGAGGCTGTTTAACATATGCAGCAATGGAGAGGTCAGTACTTTGTGAAGCACTAGGATAAATAGTTAATAGGTGATTGCAGAGATTGAAGCGCCGTTCCTCTTTTACATTCATCTGTTACCCTTGGTTTTCAGCTGAAAAGCAACTCACAACTAATTTACTCATTCTAAAAACCAAAACAAAAACATGGCATGTCTTCAAACACTTAGTGCAAACTTCTCTGTTGTTTTACTACTTTCGTCTTTTTTGCAAATCACATTGCTCTTGTTAACTAAATAATTTGACAATCTTTCCATTAAAATGTAGTGTATGTGAAGCAACTTAACCTTGTCTCAAAGAGCATGTTAGAGACGTATTTACTCAAATATTCTCATGCTTAGAGCACTAACACATACTAGACAATCAGTATAGATTTATTAATTAAATTAATACAGAAATAAAGAGCACATTTTGCATATACCATATTCAATTCAAGATATAATGAATGACTGAACAAAATGTTTCTGTTTACAGTCAAATATGAAATTAGTTTTATAAATCTCTCATTATAAAATTATTAGAGAGCTTAGCATTGACTTTGTCCAAGTTGAATAATTTCATTGGCATGTGTCTATATATCAAACATTTTGTTAGAAATTTACAGTTTTTCTTAACACATCTACCCCTCTGCCATCTTCCAAAAAGTCTCAGAATTTTGATAAATTGCCATCGTTTTCCTTATGTAACTAGCAATTAAAGTATGCACATGTGCTACACAAGTTCTCAACAAATACCTCTCCAGTCATTGAGTCAAACATTTGTTGATTTAATAGTAATTTAATGAACACCTACTATGTGCTACCCATGATTTTGGTTGCAAAGTTATTATATTATAAAGAAGTCTATGTTTACAGATGAAATGAATTCATAATATAGTGACATACTTTTTAGTACTATGTATAAAAATAATCATAGTGTATGAATTAAGCATAACTGTATGTATGTATTGCAATGAAGTTGTAAGAGGAGAGGCTCCTAAGGTAATATTTGAGCAGCAACCAAATTAAATGAAGGAAAGCCTTGAAAATACCTGGGTGAGAGAGACAGAAAGGTTTTAGCATAAAATTATTCTTCATTTATTTAATGAACAGCAAGAGCAACAGTACAGCTGAATCATAGAAATGACAGAAATGAATTATTCAATTACAGGTGACTAGGCAAGTAGTTATACATTCAAATAATTGCATTACTGTCTGGCTTAATTTCTTTCCATTTTATAAGCATATCCAGCAATAGGAGTAATGCCAAATAGCTAGGCAGGTTGCAGACCCTGTAACTTGTAGACCTAAATCCGTTTCCACATCAGATCAAACACATAGTATATCCTCAGCTATCATTTCTACTGTATATATCATTCTGCCATTTCTTATATGATTCTGCCAAATTTGAATTCTGTTTAATTCCCCTGCTTCCTCAAAGTAGTTTGGCTATCCCTAAATCACTCACTGTTATGTTCTCAATACTAACAATTCTAGAATTTTGTGGACTACTTAAGATTCCACATAGCTTCTTGCATGAACTGTCTCATCACTAAACTTTATCACTGATTTACTCAATATCACCTGTAACCTAGTATTCTTATGTTTGCAATCATAGCTTTGACTCATTAATAAAATTTATTTTCCATAATTGAGAATGGTTTTCAAGAGGTGTAAGTCTACCATACTAACATTTAGAAGTTTGCTTTGTTGATGTTCATTATTACCAGTAAATTGAATTGCAATATCATAGGTCATTTTCTTTTATTATTGTTATTGTTAGGGGGATTGAGGTTTTGTTTTGTTTTTTTTTTTTTCCTTTTTATTTAGTGAGGCTTTTTTTGTTTTGTTTGGAGACATGGTCTGGAAACCTTTGTAGCCTCAACTGTCCTGGAACTTACTATGTGCACCAGAGTGTCCTTAATCTCAAAGAGATCCTCCTAACTCTGCCTCACACCTTCTGGGGTTAAAGGCATGTGATATTAGACCCAGCATATGCTAATTTCATAATGTATGGACTAGAGATAATAGGAAGCTTTCTTGCTTAGGCATTTACATTCACTTTAAAACATCTCTCTCTTGGTCAATATTGTAACTCCTTTAACCTAAGTTGTTCTAACATGGTTGTAGACATTTTCTGTTATATTACAGTTCTAAACTTGTGCTTTTGCACAAATCATCATGTACCTGCAGTTCTTTTCCCTTACCTCTTTCCTGTCTTATAAATGCCAGTATATTTTCCCATATATATGTCAAATATTCACTCCTCTGTCACATCTTATTTTAATTATCTAGAGAATTGATTTCACTCTACCCTGTCCATAGGATTTTGTACTTGACTCTAATTTGCTTTCTTTGTTTCAATGTGGTTGGAAGATCCTTGAAAGCGACAGTTAATATTCGTGTATCATTGGCAATAATCCGAGAACAATAGAGTACATACAAATAGTTGCCTCTATGCATAGGAATCTCTATGATTTTCTGTGTAGATAATATGTGTATGTGTATATAAAACGATATGATACAAGCCAGGTATACAACACTTAATAAGATTGAAAGAATTTGGCAATACCTTAAGATGTTTGATTCTAGAAGAAGACCTCATTGGTTTATAATCTACTTCCTCTACATCTGCATTGCACTATCAGTGAAAGGTCGTGTAGTCTGAGTATCCGTTCCTCAGTCTTCTCCTTAGGCTCAGGATCATTCCCTTATCACTGCATTGTGCTGTACATTAACTAAGTGCCCACAGAGCATCTGGTTACTTCAAAACCTAGGCACTTCTCTCCTTTATTTTTTTGTACAGCACCCTCTCCGTGTAGCAGAGTGCCTTGCACATAAAAGGGATCATAGACTTCTACCTTTGCACAGTGCACAATGGCTACATTTCAGATTTAATAACTTACTGAAATTCAAATGAAGACAAAAAAGCATCACGTTCTACAAGTGATATGCACAGGCATTTTAGTAAAAGAGAACCAGAAGAATCATACACACACACACACACACACACACACACACACACACACACACACAAACACTTCTGGGAATTCAAAGCTACATAATGAAGTCTACAACTTGACTTCTTTTCCTCGCCATTTTGCCACTTCCAATTCACTGTAGTTCTTTTTTTTTTTTTCTTAACTATTATTTTTTTTCCCTATCTATCTGATTATGTACTTACTTAGTTTGTCATGCTAGAGATCAAAATCAGGATGGTTTGTCATATATGCTAGAAAAGTGGTCTATACCATTGCAACCTCAGGTCCAGACACTACATTTTCACAATTGATATGAAAGTATTATATATAAATAAATGTGGGCAGGGTGGAAGGAAGGAATAAGAGTATGAAAAACAAGATAATATAATCAGTTTATTACATTTACCTACCATGGCCTCTAAGCAACTAAGACAATGTCAATTTGGGTGACTTTTAATGAAATTCATGTTTGTGATTTGACATTTATAGTGGTCCTCCATTGCTCCTAAGTCCAAATTCCCTCTTTTGTTCTACTCTATACAATATACTTCACATTCCTTCCAAGGAAAACTTGCCTATCTTTATTTCTTAACATTTGATCTAACCAAATATTGATTGTATTATTCAAAAGAATCACAAATGTATGAAATATAATTTAATTAATATGTGTTGAAAGTCTCTAAGGTGCATTAATTTTCCAAATTAAGAGTTATTGGCTTTTCACTTAATAGCAACATTATATAATTTAATCTGGACGTATAGTTGAAGCCTACTACAGTTAGCAATTAAAAAGAATGAATGTATTAATGATCATGAGGGTCTTTGGTGTCAGGAAAGAGGGATCTAGATGAGACACAAAGTCAAAATTGTAGTATTTACCTTCAAAATCTAAATTCAATCTTATTATTTGGACACTAATATGTTAATGAGAATTTCACAGGAGAAATTCTGTATATCTACACTGACAATTCAAGCAAAATGAATTGATTTGCAAAAGAATATAGTGAAAAAATTTAACAACCTGAATGAGAAACACTTTACACAAAGATTTTCATCAGAAGTAATCCAATCGAGTTCTTTAATCCAGTCTTTGCATTGTTCATATCTATCTCTACATGTCGATACCCTCTCTTTAGGTACTAATATCCATGGTTTTCATGTCCCTAAGTGACATTCCTGCCAGTCACCCCCGTTTCGGTCATGTGAAAGGACTTGGTGCATTCTCATTTTCTGCTTATGTTATTTCACTTCACACTCTTGTTTCCAGTTCCTTCCACATACTTCTGACCTCCACTGTAACAGGCATCCTGTAAAACAGCAAGTCTCAAACTCCAGCATCAACAGAATTCTCCAGAGCACTTGTTAAACAGACATTGCTGGAAGCTACCTGCAAAGATCTGATTCATTGGGGCGTTTTCTTCAGGTTCCCAGGTGAGACTGACTTTTCTAGTCTATGGACTGTTTCTGAGAAACTCAGCTTTAAAACATTTACAAAGGCAGGGCATGGTGATGCAAGCCTTTCATCCCAGCACTGGAGGATTAAGGAAAGAGCACCTCTGTGAGATTGAGGTCAACTTGGCCTACAGAGTGATTTCCAACCACCTGGGGCTACAAGGAGACCCTTTCTCACAAGCAAACAACCAGTAAACAAACACAAACATTTGCATGCTGATTTATGTTTAGCCAATAAATGGTAATAGTAACACCTTATAATGCCTTTAGCAGTAGATGATATAATTGATTTTAATGACTGCATCCTGCAGCATAGGAAGAGTGTCTTCCATGTAATAGGTGTTTGGTAGCATTTTATGGAATGAATATGAGTATGAGTGAAAATTGACAAATATTCAATATTTTTATTTTTAAAAGAGTAATTACAAGTTCAAGCAATAACTTCAGAGGGAGGGAAACAGAAGTATGACCTAATCTCATCCAAACTGATGAAAAATACAGGAGATTATGTATGACAATGGCAATGATAGTAACAATAAACAGCATTTCCATAAACTACATCATGAAGATTTAAAAGCATTTCTTGAGCCTGAACACACTGGGTTTAAAATACTTAAACAACACTCCTTGAGATACAGAATAGTAGAGAAATGTACAAGAGTGTGTGAGCACAGTATGCGTCCTAAACTCATTGACTTCTGCCCAGCAGGGAAGGGCTTCTCAGGTGGTGACCAACCAGAATGCATTGCACTTACAGCCAACATCCAAACAACCCTGATGACCCTTCCCTGCTAGGGAAGGCTGTCGCTCTGGCTGACAGAAAGGTACTCTGCAGTGTGCACATTAAAGCCAAGCAAGCATTCTTAAAGCTGCAGTCCACTGAAAACTCTGTTCAAGAACACATTAGAAACAGTGAGAGCCAGAGCAATTGAAATCCACGAATGTGGAAGGAATCATTTAAGAAAAGTCAGACAGGAAAAGGGTTCCTTAAAAATATTTTGAGCTCTGAGATAAGGTTGTATCCATTTTGTTTTAACAGATATGAAAGAGTAGCAGCAAGTCACACAAATTAGCAGGGCAACAGAAGAAAAGATTTATAAACTATCAAGTCTGTTTCCCACAAATGGCCAGTAATTTTTTATTTATGATAAATACTTTCATTGACACATAAAAGATTTTATAGATTGATAGAGTCCATATGTTGTCAATACACGCATTCACTGTGTGTGGTGGTTTGAATGTAAATGTCACCCATAAGCTCCAAGTATTTGGCCATTTTCTCTGCAGTTGATGGTGCTGTTTTGGAAGGTCTTAGAAGGTGTGGCCATGCTGGAGGAAGCATGTCACCAGCAGTGGGCTTAGAGAGTTCTGAAGCCCTGCCTGATCTCCTTCTATATGCCCGAAGGTATGAGCCACTGCATTCTGCTCCTGCTCCAGACACCTCCTGACCCTATGCCTCCCAGCCATGCCCTTTGGTTCCATCCCTTTCCTCTCTTGGTGAATCAATTTTCCTTCTCACAGGCAAATGTATTTTTTTTTATTTTTAATTGAATTTTTGTGTATTTCATACAGAAAATCATCTTTATACCTCCTTCCCCTTTGGCACTCTACCCTCCCATAGCCCAGCCTCCCTCACTGGAGTTCATGCATTCTCTGTCATTTATGCTCATGCTATCATATAAAGTTAGTGTTTCCAGACATCCTTCAGTGCAAGTTCATCTACTGGGATCTAGTCAGCCTACCTAGAGTCCCTCCCTTTAAGAAGATCAGCTCTTCCTTACCTACCAGTAATCAGCTGCCAATAATTCTTTGACTAAGATGGGGGCCTGCTGTTCATTTCCACAGTTCTGTGCTGGGTTTTTGTCTGCTTAAGTTTGCTGACACCATTGCTGTAAATTTGTTGGAGGAGGGTCCCAGGCATCTGTAGAACTATTTCCATATGATCGTATACCACCCCCCTGGCTCTTACAATCTTTTCGATCCCCCTCTTCTTTAGTGATCCCTGAACCTTGGGTCAGTGGATTTTAATATAGGAGTCTTTTCTGACAACCCACACTCTGCAGACTCTTATTCTCTGCATTTTGGCCCTCTGTTGCATGAAGGAGCTTCATTGATGAGAGCTGAAAGATACATTAATGTTCTATTCATCACTTGTTCTATGTTCCATGAGCCTTAGGTGTAGCAGTTGCATCCTAGATGTGCCACTTGGACTTGGGCAATTCACAGACAATCCCTGTGTGTGACCAGTTGTGGAACTCTGTACATATCTTTGTTTCTTGAAAAACGAAGCGTCTTTGATGGGTGGTGATTGGGATGCTAGAAATTACCTTTGTCTAGGGATGTGACAACCTTGGGGTTTTCTCTGCAATCTATGACCTCTCCAGCTGTGTGTATTTGCTAAGTTTACAGTACCAAACGTGAATTTCTTTCCATTGAATGGGCTTTAAGTCCAATTAGGTAGCTGTTGATTACCCCCAAAGTAAAGGTGCCACTACTGTTTCTGTGCCTGTCATTGATGTAGTTCTTAGGCCTCGAAGCTGGGGTTGAACCATCAATTGATATTCTCCCTTATAAGCTTTCATAGTGTTCTCCAAAGGTAAGAGAGCTAGCCTCCAGGGGAGGAGGCTTCCAGGTCAATTCCAGCACCATTGCTCCAAATCCTGTGTCCAAAATATGTCCTGTCTTCAGAAATAGGGTCTTACCATCAAGTTCTGGGTGACAATCAAGGACTGTGGCAATAGCCCTCTCAGGAAAATCTGATGAGAGAAATATCTCAATTGATATTTTCTCTTCTTAGGGATGTCAAGTTGATCACCAAGATTAGCCATCATATTTCTTCATCATTTATTTTTCATTTGTTTATTTATTTATTGTAATGGCAAGAATGGACCCATATTCATAAACATAGTAAGCACATATTTTGTCCATTACCTTTTCCTTAATCCTCATTTGAACTTTGATTCTTCTTAGCCCCATGATTAGTTTAGGGAAAGTTGATGACTAAAGCCTTAACAATATCAAACTCTGAGAACAGCATCTTCCGAAACAGATGTCTGGCAGTAATTAGTACTTTTCTTCCATAATTAAGATAATGTTCACTAGTTAAGGTAAAGATAGCTCTTTATATTAAGAGATGATATGTTGCATTGGATGTAAGGCTTGGTACTGATTGTTACACATGGATATCATTTTGAGGTTGATGAAGCTGACATACATAAAAAAAGATGAATAAAACAAACAGAAACATAAGTCAGAGCCCTCTTCAAACCAGGCCTGAATCCTGAAATTTCTGTGGACTTTTAGGTCTTAGAGTTTTTTTTTTCATGTATTTATTTTTTTCGTATTTTATCTATTATTTTTATTTGTCATGTATGAGTATGTTGTCTGCATGTATGCAAGTGCACCATGTTGTGCAACACCCACAGAGATCAGAAGAAGAATTCAGATCCCTTGGAACTGGAGTAACAGACAGTTGGTAGCCTCCATATATGTACTGTGAACCTTCTGCAAGAACAGCCATCTCTCCAAGCCCATGTCTCACTGATTTTAGAGTGGATTTTTTCATCCAGAACAGAAATTATCTCAGATGATTTGAACTTAGAATTCTTCAGTGTTTAGTTGTGAGTTCTCCATCCCCTGATGACCATGACTCTAATTCCTAGACCTTGAATCACATAAGATTCAAGGACCCATGTTACCCAGAAGTCAGAGAATCATGAGGATAATCTACAGCATTAAGAAAAGCAGGCTAACAGGGTAAGATGAAATCTTAAAGTGATTTTAATTTACAGTTTTCTAATTACTAACAATGTTGAACATCTTTTAAGATGTTTCTTAGCCATCTTTATTTCTTTTTTGAGAAATCTTTATTCAAATACTTAGTCCATCTTTAAACTGGGTTACTTGTTTTCTTGATTCTTTTTTGGGGGGGTTCTTTACATATTCTGGATGCTAAACCTCTATCAGATGTATCCCTGGTGAAGATTTTCTCCAACTCTGTGGGTTTTATCTTCATTTCCTTGGTTGTTTCATTTCTGTACAGAAACTTTTTAGTATAATGAGATCCCACTTGATTTTTGACCGTAATTCCTGAGCAAATGCTGTCCAATTTAGAAAGTCCTTTCCTACACCCATATTTGCCTGCCAATGTTTCCTTCTAACAATTTCAGAGTTTCATGTTTCACATTGAGGTCTTTGATCCATTTGGAGGTGACTTTTGTGCGAGGTGAAAGATAAGGGTCTAGTTTCATTTTTCTACAGGTGGAGATCCAGTCTTGCCAGTACCATTTGCTGAAGATGAAAAAAAAAAAAAATCAGCCTAACCCATTCATCAAGGATTTCAGTAAATTACCTTGAAGGAGATCCCTGCATCCAGTGAATCAAGTGTTCTCCTTGGGGAACAGTAACAAAAAAAAAAAAAAAAATAATAATAGCATGAAAACAAAAGGAAAATAAAATGCACATGTCCTACTGTTCTCGTCCTTTTCCTTTCCACACTCAGTCCAGCTCACAGAGCAAAAATAAAAGGGTCAAACAATCTGAAGTTTTGTCAATAAGGATATTGATGTGTAGGTGGTATAAAAGAATATATTCAAATTAATCAATCTTATATAAGATGAAATACTTTATATTTTTAGAAAAAAGAATTACACTTATATATGTACATATTACCTATCATTCTATATATATATATATATGAGGTTTCCTAGTTTAAAATTAATTGCTTTTTATTCTCCTAATCTCTGGGTGAATATAAGTAACTCAATTTCCCATTTAGATAATAAATTCACTTCCACCTGCTTCCCCTTTAACTAAATGTCTGATATCAAAAAGATCCTCTGGGGCCTTACAAGTATCTCTCAAGCCCAAAGATAAAAACTCTCTTCCTGATCCCTGTTGTTGTTTTCATTTGCTTGCTGGGTGTGTTCTATATCAGAGAGGCTTTCCTGAGTGTCCTCTTTCAAGCATTTTCAATTCTAGAGCGTAGAAAGAAAGATAAGCATTATCAGAGTTTTGATCCTTAAGGTAACTTCACCAAAAATCTGTCAAAAAATAACCACTACAGGAACATTTAAAGGAGGACTTTGGCATTTCTGGAAAATATGTTTTCCTAAAGACTTTCCTCTTTCTGTCAAGGGTGAGCTTTTGTGTTTATTAAAATCTTTATAAATGTGCTGCCCTGATAATTATTTCTCCCATTTAACAGTGATATACAAGAATAGAATTTCCTAGAGAATATATAAAATGTGAGTATTTTTGAGGAAGTAGATATAAGGAATGAACAGAATGGCAAAATTCAAGTTACTCATTGTACATAAGCACTGAAAAATTATATATAATATATATATGCATGTATATTATATATATCAGATGATATGCTGAAAATTATTTGAATTAGTTTATCTAGAATTCAGTTCTTATGATCTTCAAAATAAGCCTTTTAATATGTTTCTGACTCTTTAACACAACTCAAATGTGGTTTTGGATGTTTATTTAATGGAAATATTTTTAAAATGAAAGAGATCAAATTGCTGTATATTTGAAAATCCATTGAAAGCAATCAAATCTTGACATTTCACAAACTTTGCTATACACCCACGAGGACACAACAAAAAGAAACTCACTATTTTTAAATCTTAGAAAATCACTCTTAAAAGTGACTTCATATAATGAAATATAACACGATTTTCAAGTCCCTTTGGTTCTATGACAGTGAGTTTGTTTTTGATTGAAGTCACTTTAGAAATGCCGTTCAAGCTAGAAAGTGGGTTTGTGTTTTTCTTCTGTGTGAAACTAGAGCATAAGGCACACTGGGGGAGCGTCCATTGTTCACCACCCTACTATCATCTTTTGATGAAGTTGGCTTTCTGGAAGTCACTGAAGGCAGCTGAATTGATTTCAGTTGTTGGAATTCACCTGGAAATACTGGGTTATACCACAGGAACACCTTTATCTCAAAATAGCTCCTCATAAAGAGGAAAGGACAGATGGAAAGAAGCTCACTTACACTTGAGTGCCAGCCCCTACATTTACATTATCTTATTCACAATGTCTCTGTGGAATGGGGGGATTTAGTATCCCCATTAATCAGAAATTGACCCTATAGTAGAACACACTTCACATATTCCTGACCAAGGCCAAACCTTGGATAGGAATTCCAAATGTCAGCCCTTCCACCTAGACAACTTCACTGCATTTCATCCAAAACAAGGTATTTTATCACCATGTTGCACTGAGGCCATGTGAACTTCTGTCTTCAACACATATTTGAAGAAAAGATTGAGATATGATATGAATAGTATAGTGGTAAACTGCTAGGAACTCAATTAAAAAAGGAATCTTTCCTCAGGTCTGTGACATGAGCAAGCTCCATACCTATACAACATAGTGTACTCCTAAAGTAGTTTGCTTATTTATTGTTATGTATACATTTTTTAAAAACCCTCAGATATTGGAGAGTTGTGCTGCACATGTCAGAGCTGAAATGTTCCCCTTCCTCCTCTCTTCTTCTAACTTTCCTTCTCCTCCTCATCCTCCTCCTCTTCCTCCCCGTTCCCTTACCCCTCCCCCTCTTCCTCCCCTCCCCCCGTCCTCCTCCTCCTACTCCTCTTTTCCTCCTCCTCATCCTCTTCCTCCCCTTCTGGGAAGTCAACAAGGTGGGTTAGTGAAAACCACAAAAGAGACAGTATGAGATCTTACTCATGGCTAAAGCTAATGGAACACACTTCATCTATATGGGCTTTCTTTTTCCTTTCTTTATTGCTTTCTTTTCTTTCCACAAAGACACTTAAAATAAGCTCCATTTAGAATAAAGCCTGAAGCTAACTGGGCTGGAAAATATTCATAATGTTCTTGTGATTTATAATATATTCCTTAAATCAATAGCCAATCCTGTCACATAAAAAACAGAAGATACCCATTGGAAAATATCTTACACTATTGCTGAAATATTCAGTGATTGGTAAGAAAATCAAGCACCTATACATTTCAAAGATTACATTAATGACTACAGGGCAACACTAATAAACCTTTATTTATCCCTTTAGGGATATTTGGGAACCTGTAGGTTAGCCACATTCATGTTTGGAAAATGCCTGCCTATGCAGTGATCAATTTCTACAACTTTGCACATTAAAACAATTTAAAAATCATTATAATTCCTGTAGAAATTGTTGCTTTCAGTACTATGCTTCCATAAATATTGTTTTTATAAAACATATAACAAATTTTACAAATGTGGGACTGGAATTTACTTGGGTGTTTGCAACCTCAAAAGTGCCTTTTTGTTGAGAGTTTCCTTTTACACTGTTCTTCTTAAAAACTTATCTTATTGGGTAGAATTTTTACAAGTTTCCTTATTTTTCCACCTAAAATGAAATAACAATAATGATAAGAATTAGAAGTAAGAATAAATTATCCACTTTAAAAAATGTACCTATTTCTTGTTTCTCCAACATGTGAACACATGGATTTAAACACAAACTTTTAAACACACACTTCTTTCTTTAGATTACAATGTATTTGGAGCCAATTAATTTCAATTGTACTTCTTAGATTTATTCAATAGATAGTATTAAGTGATTCATTGAATTAAGCAGAGGTCTATCATCAGTGAGACTGCTTCAAAGGAGAGAGACAAATGATGCCAGAAGAGATGCCTCTTTGAAAAACATTCGTATAGTCACTCTACTGTAGGGTAACAAAACTGCACTATAAGGTAAAGGGGTAGAAATTCATCATATAAGAAAAAATGGGTTTTCTGACTTCTGATTTAAATTTGATACTTTGATTCCATCTAGAGCCATTATAAAGCCAGGATTAAAAATATAGGCAGCTCTGATATTAAAAATATAGGCATTATAAAGCCAGGATTAAAAATATGTTAGTTTGAATGAGAGTGTCCCCATATGCTCCAAGTATTTGGACATTTTGTTCCCAGTTGGTGGTGCTGTTTCCAGGGGTGTGGCCTTGCTGTAGGAACCTCATTACTGGGCAGGTTCAGAAAGTTCTTAAGCCTTGCCAGATTGCCAGTCACCCTCTGCTTCCTCTGCCTGCTTTAAGATGTGAGCACTTAGCTCCTCTTTCAGCTTCTTCTCCAGCCACTTCACCAGGTCTCACCACCATGATGGAACCTGGAACCATAAGCTCAAATAAACGCTACTTCTTATAAGTTCCCTTGGTCATGGTGTTTAATCACAGCAACAGAAAAGTAAGACAACATCTGTAATTATTGAACATGAAATGTCTCCCAAAGGCCTATGTTATGAATAGTTGATCCCAGGTTGAGGGTACTGTATTGACAGGTTGAAGAAATGTAGGAGAATGGGAAAAAAATGAAGGCATTAGGTCAAAAGAGCAGGAAGTCTCTCTCTCTCTCTCTCTCTCTCTCTCTCTCTCTCTCTCTCTCTCTCTCTCTCTCTCTCACACATGCTCCCTCTCTCACGATGTTCTGCCCGCGTAAATGGGCTCGACACAAAGTGGACTATATAGCTCCTACTGTCATGATGTTCTGCCCAAGAATATGGGGTCAAGTAACCGTGGATTAAATATTCTGAAAATAAACCATTTTTTTTCCTCTTACAAATTGTTTCAGTCAGGTATTCAATCACAAGGTGAAAGTAGTTAATACAAAAAAAATATTTGAGAAGTGAGATCATTGCTGTGACTAAACCTAACCATATTTATATTAAACATTGGAACTGGTTTGTGAGAAAAATTTAGAAAAATTGGAGAAGAAAAATTGGATAGAAAAGCTTAAGTTGTTATAATCAAAGCTTAAAGGCTGATTCATGTGGGAGCCATGAAAATCCGAAGGTAAGCAGTAATGTAGACAGTGAAACACCGTGAAGTCTGAGACTTCGGGTGAAGATGAGGACTCAACTGGGAACTGGACTAGATACCAGTCAGACTACATTCTGACTGTTCTATTCACAGAAGTAAGGGGATAGAATCAACCTAGAAGTTCATCAGCAGATGAATGGATATTGAAAATGTTCATATATATA
>NW_008356004.1:599371-621053 GCF_000622305.1 Nannospalax galili
CTTAAATTCTAATTTTCATATATGTCTTTATGTGGGAGTGGGTACAGGTGTAGGTTATAAAAGTAGAAAGGAAAAAACAAGTTTTAAGGACAAGTGAAAGGCAGAATAACAGCACATGAGAGATGAAAACGGTAAGGGAACTACTGGGGGTGAAAAGATATGAGGAGCTGACCATAGGGAGAGAGGAGAGGCATCAGGGAGGAGAATCCACAAAAACACGCCATGTATGAAAAAGCCAAAAGGAAATTTTCCTTCTGTGATAATATTTTAAATAAATTTAAAGTATTCTGCTGGAGGAATAGCAAAGCCATTAAAGGCTAAGGCTAACAACCAAAATAAATTTAAATTTTCCGGGTGTGGTGGCACATGCCTTTAATTCCAGCACTCCTGAGGCATAGGCAGGTAGATCTCTGAGAGATCAAGGCCAGCCCAGTCCATATAATGAGTTCAAGGTAGGTGGTGTTACAGGGAGACCTTGTATCAAAAACAAAAGAGAACAAAACAAAAATTATATATAAATAAATTTTAGAATACATCTTTCCCCAAAGATGTCAAGCCATTTTTTCTTAATTTATCAACTTCCTTCCTGAAATGGTTAATAATAACACATGTTATATAATGCTATGTAAATTTTAGATATAAGAATGGAAGTAATTTTAAAATTTTCAGTTTCTGAAGCCAGAAAAGAAATAATCAGACCAAAACAGGATTTCTCTATTTGTATTTTAGCTCTTTCTTATAGGTATTAAATACTTTTCAAAACATAAGAACTTAATATGGATACGGAAGGTGGGCAAGAAGCCCCTGGCTTTACTGAGGGGCTATTGGACATAGATAGTTGCTAGGAGACAGAGAGAGAGCCATTTTTCCTTAAGGGCATGAAGCCTGGTGGGCTCAGCATACTCCCAAGAATAAACCCATACTCAAGAAGAGGTTAGACTTGATATGTCTTTAAAAGTAGAAAAATACTAGAGGACATGAAAGGGGTATACTAAGTAGAGGATGGAAATGAGGGAGGGGGTCTCTATGTGATCAAAACACACTCATCAAATTCTCAAAGAAGCCATTAAAAAATTAAAAATCATGTTTTTGAAAATCAGCAATATTAAATTCCAAGCACAATGCAAGTTATAAAAAATTTGCATTCATTATGATTACATACATTTTCCATTATTATTAATATATTATATAGTTTTTTAATTTTTTTGAAGAAGCATTTCATTACAGCTTTAACATACTCAATAACAATGTGCAGAGCAAAGATACATCTTTTTCAAAAATGGCTATAAATTTGGATAATATTAAAATTGGGAAATATGCCCATATTTCCCAGTTTTATGCTATGAAAATTGGCCCATATTCTAATACTTTGTAATTTGAAGAGTGCTGACCTTAGCACTGCCCAGACAAATACCACATGTCCCACTAATAATATGCCTATTCACATCTCTGGCAGGTGAACTGGCTTCTATTGTATATATGTGCCTCATGAAGGGTTTATGAAGATTCACCCTAGTTGTTTCTTTAAACTCTCACTCTTTAGATTTTAAGTAACAGCTATTGTGTCATTATTTGTGGACTGAGTTTGAAGACAATAGGAGGGAAAGCATAGGTGGGAGATGAAAGAGACCTAATGCCTGGTGCCCTGGTCCAGAATAACGGAAGCAAGGTGTCAGGAGATAACTGGTCAATTTTTCTAATGTCTGTCTTACCTATCCTCCACTGTCTGCTTTCCCATTGTCTGTTCCACCTTTCTTCAATGTCATTTTGGTGAAGTTAACTATGATCTTAAGTTGACAAATGGGTCATGATTGTGCTGTATCACTAATCATAATCATATTCTACAGACAATAATGATTACCTCACAATTGTTGGATATTTATCTGATAAGTCAGTCAGTAGATAGCATTCCTCTTCCCACAGTGATTCAATAAGAGTATAAAGAGTATAGAATATCACAACATGGTTCAATAACACTAGAATTTACGAATTTAGATAAACTTACTGTTTTCTATTCAACAACCTGCCTATTAATGAAGCTTTGTGCTGTTTCATAAGTTTGATCACATCATGAATCTCAGCTGCAGAATGCAGCTGGTACATGGGGAGCAAAGACAAAAATCTCAGAGAGAGCTAGCCAGAATGCCAATCAATCTATATCTGTAGGCTGTCTGCGAATAGATTTAATTTTTATGATCCAATAAGCTAATAAGCTCATTCAAATGTTCTCAATTTGATGTCTCATATGTAGAGGCTAAAACATCTAAATGAATATAATTTTTGTATCCCTGGGTCTCCATATTACACAAACAATATAATATTACTTAATGGTTTAAGCAAATACAGGTTGGCTTCTGTCATTTGGAAGTGACAAAATACAAAGTACACTAAGCATGTGTTTGGGGCTTTGGGGATAGCCACAAATCTTCTAACAAGATACTTCGTGAGTGAATATAGATGGTTGAAGAGATACTAGGTACATGGATAGATGATGATAGATAGGTAGATTAGATAGATAGATAGATAGATAGATAGATAGATAGATAGATAGATAGATAGATAGATAGATAGATAAATTTTAGGTGAATAGACAGTAGATGATATAGATTGATGCCCGTTAGGTAGAGAGATGATAGATCAATAGATATAGATAAGCTGGGCTTGGTGGCCTACGGCTGTAGTCCCAGGACTTGGGAGACCTAGGAAGGCTGATCTCTCTGCTTGATAAATGATAGATAGATAGATAGATAGATAGATAGTAGATAGATAGATGATAGATAGATAGATAGATAGATAGATGATAGATAGATAGAGAGTTGATAAATGATAGATAGATAGATAGATAGATGATAGATGATAGATAGATAGAGAAAATAAATATATGATAGATAGATACATAGATAGATGCTAGATAGATAGATAGATAGATAGATTGAGATAGATGATAGATAGATAGATGATATATGATAGATAGATAGTTGATAAATGATAGATAGATAGATGATAGATAGATGATAGATAGATATAGATATAGATAGATAAATGACAGATAGATGGATGATAGACAAATATAGACAGCATTAAGTTCTAACCAGGACCTCAAAATCCTAGCATTGATGCTTCCAAGTAGTGGTCTTCCAATGTTGAGGAGGCTCAATAACACTCCCATCACTCTGGTGGCTTTGTTCTGGTAGGCTTCTCTGAGTGGCTTCAATTGGAGGTAGATAGATGATAGATAGCTAGATGATAGACAGGTAGGTAGATAGATAGATAGATAGATAGATAGATAGATAGGCTTTTAAGCACAATAAAACATTTAGCTATGTTCTCTTTGTGTTCTAAGAAGAAAGTCTCATTTTCATATAGTGTAAGAGGACATTCCTTAAGGAACATAGAATTTCTGCAAATCCTTTCAAAATATGTTATCTAAAGCAATATGTTTTTCATTTTAATTTGAAAAAGATTTTAATTTGAAACTCTGAAACTCAACTCACATGAAAAACATAATAAAACATGTCTATATTGATCTGTAGATACTAAACTAAATACTCCCATATGAAGAGATTATTTTTCTATCAAGTATGTAAGCTCCTTCTATTCTCCATGACTAATACAAATGTCTGAACTTGAGGTCACAACCCTTATGAAAAAAATTCTGCCATACAATTTCCTTTATAGCCAATTTCCAACAGAGTAACCAAAATTTCTAGAACATAAATAAGATTGAGACATCCCAATGCCTAATTCTTCCATGGCCTTTTATCCCTCAATGTGTCTTAAGCATGGTTTTGAAGGACCATCATGAGTTGGTCTGGTTAAAATTACCAGGCGCCATTATCACTCACTATTTTCCATTACCACCAATGATTCAGAAATCCTCAACGACAGAAAATTCCACAAATTTGATTTGTTCTTTCAAGATTTCCATGTGTTAGCAATATGCTGCTCCATTTATCTCCTTCTAACAATATTAGTGAAAAATCACACTTCCTATCTTGCTTTGGGATGCTCATTTTTATGTAAATTCCCTTGGTAGCATCACATTCAACATAGAGCATAATTCTGACTAATTAATAAGAGTGACAAAAAATTATGATTCTAAAGGAAGATAAAAGAACTCAGTTCAACAGAAATCGCAATAGATTCAGCATCGTTGTGTCTTTTCTTTGAGCCATAGCTATCATATAGGTAAGTGGGTCACAACAACCGTACAAGCAATGGACCAACTGATGGGAAGAGACTCTCAATTTAGGAAACTTGAATTTTTTGTAGTGGGCAATGAGAATGCTTGCCTTTTTTTTCTGGAGGGCATTGTCATTATTACACAGCAAACTAAATGCATATGACTTTTTCTCCAGGAGATATCAATGTGATGGTCCAAGATATGCAAACACTCTTGAAAAAATAATAGGTGACAAAGGGTAGACAGTACATGGCTTAAAAAAGCAAGTAAGACATATATGGAGATTTGTCACAAAGATTTTGTAAACATACATGTGTTATCCTAAAAAACTTTAGCTAAAATGATCCAAATGAATTTTAATTACTTATAGCAGCCTATAGAAATGTTTTAAAGAAATGTGTCATTTATTTCTCTCTTTATTGAGTATTAACTTCTCTTCCACTTACTTGATATCTTGACATTTCATTTGTTGCTGAGGTATAAATTCCACATATGTAAGGAGTTAGAAATTACTGGCATCCAGTTTATGTCACATCGTATGAGTTAAAAGTACTTAAGAATAATTACAGCTACAGATTCCAAGCAATTACTTGTGAAGAAATGTTTAAGAGCTTACAGGTGAAAAATGACTGATCCAAAATTAGTTATTTTTTTCTTTTATCACTCAGTAGTGCAAAGTGGCCTCAAAGTGAACTCTGTCTATTTGGAAAATTAGATTGTAACATATCATTATTTCTCTATTTAACTTCTCCCAAATTTGAGGGTATTTTCCTTCTCCCAAACTAATCTGATTAGAATTAGAATCTTCTACAAGGTGAGAGCTAAGGAGTTATAATATAATTGAAATCCAGTTAACTATTATAGTGACAGAGTAAAACAGAATTCCAAACCAATTACAAATTTTTAAAACATTATTTTAGAATTGAAATTCAGTTAATTTTTAAAAATATTTTACTATTTTAACATTATGTGTATGAATGTATTGCCTGCATGTGTGAAAGTGCACCATGTTGTGCAATGCCTACAGAATCAGAAGGCAGTTTCAGATTCCATTGGAACTGTAGTTATGAACAATTGTTAGTCACCATGTAGGTTCTGGGAATCAAACCTGGGTCCTCTGCAAGAGCAGTTGGTGCTCCTAACCACTGAGACATCTCTTTAGTCCCAAAATTCGGTGAGCTATTACAGTGACAGAATAAAACATAATTCCAAACCAATTACAAGTTTTAAAACACTAGCAAAGCTAATTATATATATATATATATGGAGTTTGAAAAGAAGTAAAGCAGTAGACTGCACAGATCAACCATGCTGTTACCAGAAGACATGGGTAATTTAAATGAAATCTTATTGCCAGGCACAGATTACTTCCCTATGTGTTTTCAGGAAGGACCCAGATGTTCTAAAATGGCAGGGGCTATTGTTTTTGCTCTTAATTGCCCATCTTAACTGGATAGTAAGGCCCTAGTGCTGAAGCTAGCTCTCTCTTTGGTTTCAGAACACAGAGAAATCAACCCTGAACTGAGCAGGAACTGCTCTCCCTATGGCTAGCTTATATAGTGCTTATAGCTTCCTTATATGCCAGTTTATGTGCTAACTTTTCTGTTGGGGAGAAAAGACACAAACAACGTTACCCAGTACTGAACCCTGTATGCTGTAACATTGACATGCTGGCAAGATGTACTCACTAGTAAATAGTGGCATGGTATTTATGGGATAACCAACTACTTCCTGATTGGATAGAAGACCTGATCCACAAGAGGGACTTGATGCCTGGTACTGTAAACCCATTAAATGCCAATGACAGTGGAGATTATATGACCTAAGTAGAAACCTACTGTTGTTTTGCTAAATGGTCATGATGTCAAACTTCATTCTAAACATATGTTTATACTGATAGATTTGTGTGTCTCTCAACTTTGGTCAGAGAAACATTTTTTTCCTCCAGTGACTCAACTGGTGAAAGTGCTGAATACAAATAACTGTAAGTGTTCAGCTGTGAATGGTTCATGTATATCAACCTCCCACTATCCAAAGATCCTGGAATTTCATGGAAGCAGGAGCAGAAAGTATGTAAGCGCCAACAGCTGGTGGGGAGACCTGAGAAATGCTGACTTCTAGATTTCCCATGGCTGTTCCACATGTCAACTCATAGGAACTGTGGTTACTTGTGCATACCCTGCACAAGATCGAGACAGTAAAATTCCAGCATCGATGGGCTAGGGGACCTGAAGGCCTCATCCCAATAGGAGGAATTATGGGTAGCTGATGGCTGCTGAAGTACAGTCACTCAGCTTTTGGGATGTGGCACTTGGTAGGTTCTTCATGCCCCAGTGGATGGCTACACATCCATGGCTACACATGGTGAGCACTAATTCAAACCAGGAGATTGTTAGCAACAAAAAATTAAACAAACAATGAGAGAACATGAAGCTAGGAGAAAGCTGGGATGGGGGCACTAGGAGGAATTGGAGGGAAGTTGAAAATGGATGTGATCCATTGTATAAAAATATGAAACTTACAAAATATAAAAAATAAGAAATAAAAAATTACTAAGACTGGTTTTGTGTATATTTTACACCCATTAGAGTATATAAAAGCTAATTACTTTAAATTAATTATGTAATATATATATTTTGATAGAATATGACAACACTAAAATTACCGAATAATTCATTACATCAAGCATAAGTCATCATGGTCAACTGAAAGTTTATAAACCCAGTTTTAAAACAAGCAATTTAACAAAAATCAATATGCACTTAAGAAACAAATAAAGGTCTAACCTTAAAGAGAAACAGCAGCATATAAATAAGTAAAATGTTTAGGAAATTGTTTTTGTCTCTTTTTTTTTTATTCTAACAGTATCTCTTACTGTTAATGTCAAGTAATCCAGGCAAAAGAAATCAGCTCTCCAAATCAAATCATGACTGTAAGAAACTAACACTCTATTTTTGACAACAGAATTATATTAAAATAAGAGTAACTTCTGAGTTAATGTAGTAAATATGAAGATGGTTTGGGCCTTCAATTCTCATGTAAATACCCACAAAGGAAATGCTTTTAAAACTGAGCTTCCATCTTCAGATATTTATAATCAGTTTGTGAAATAATACAGTATTTAAGGCAAACAAAATGAACAGTGACTGACTAGTTGGCACAGTTTTACTTCTTTATTAGAATTTCATCTGTAACTTTGATATTTTTATATATGTATCTATCTCCATTTACCAGAATATAAGCTTTTGAATACAGATGCTGTATTGAAACCCTAAGGGTTTGAAATGATAACATCCAAAGATACGAACATAAAGATGGAAGTAAACTGATGTCACTTGAGATTGTGGCTCTCAACATATCAGAACCAACCTACTTCTTAACCTTTCCAATTATGGGAATAATCAACATTTATCTTAGTACCACTTCAGGCTATTTAAAGTTGAGCTTACTGCACTGATGAATGAAAGTATATTGACTAATGCACTTACAAAATCAGATATATCAATTACCATTATTTCATGCTGATCAAGTACCAAAAAGTGAATTTCCATTATTTGGATGCTTTAAGAATTAATTGTGTACATTTTCCCAAGGTCCACAACACTTTAAAAAAAATATTTAATTTTTTCTTTATTGAGCCTTTCAAATTTCATGCATTTCCCACTCAAATCCAGACTCCCTTCCCCATCCATACCTCCCCCTATCCCCCCACAGAACCCTATGAACTCTGTCATATGTCTTGAGTCCTATTCAGGTGTTTGTACCAAAATGTCCTTCAGTGCAAATGTGTCACTGGCTATCTAGTCAGGCCATCCAGTGGTCTTATGTAAGTCATCCTCTCCCTCACCCAGCAGCAATCAGTCTCAAATAGTTCTTTATCTAGTGCTGGCCTGCCACCTATTTCTCATCTCCTCTTTGGGCCCTAGTTTAATTGAGCTGACATGGGTCCCATGCTTGACACCACAGCTGCCACAGGCTCACATGAGCAAGCCTGCAGTAACCTGGAAACCTCCACTTCCCTGTGTTCATGAACCAGTCCTGGCTCTTACAATCTTTCTGCCTCCACTTCTGCAATGGTCCCTGAGCCATGGGTGGGTGAGATTTCCCATAGGAGTCTCTTATTCTCCAAAATTTGGCCAGTTGTGGCCTTCTGTGTGCCTCACACTCTGATGTACAAGGAAGCCTCACTCGTAAGAGTTGAGGGTGCATTAGCCCTCTCTCTAGCCCTATTACACTATGTTCCATGAGCCTTGGTTGTAGAGATTCAACTGCAGATGTGTCACCTAGTACTGGACATCTCCCAGGTGTATGTTCTCTATGTATGACCAGATGTGCTACTCTGTAGTAGCCTCCATCTGTTCCACAAAGAAGCTTCTTTGATGAGTGCTGGAGGGCATGTTTGTCACTCTAAGGGAAGTCTCTTCTATCTTGTACTGCATTCCCTTTCTAGCAGCTCCCAGGTATACAAATGCATTAATGTTCAGACATTCTATGTACATTTCTCATAGGGTTTCTAGGGCATCACTCACATCACTTAATATCATGCTAATGTTTTACAATTAGCCATGATGAGAGATTTACAACCATAAAAACTGGAGCAAGTTACAAAAGTGGGTCTTCACCTTCCCTTGAAAGCAAGTTTTTAAACATTTATGGCCACAAAAGATTATAAAACCCACAGAATCATTCCCTCCAAATTAGCCTGTGATGACCAAGCTAAGTCATCTTGAATGAGGTTTTTGACAAAGTGTGATTAATATTGCTAATATTCTTCATGTATGAAACCTTTTCTATATTTAGGCTTTAATTATGTTATACCTATCCAAGTAAACTCTAAAATCAATTTTTTTTTACTTGAGAAAATGTTCACCAATTTCTAAAATGCTGGAATAAAGGAGTCCTTTAGCGTATGCTTATAAAGAGAAAGTAATTGGTTTTGGAATACCAAGGTATTATCAGCATTGCTTACCTTACTCTAATTTGTCTTTGTTTATTCAGTTTCTCACAGGTCTATGCATTTTACTCTGGTTTTGAATTTCTCTCCTCATGTTCCACATTTTCCACTCAGCCAAATTCACTCATTTCATCTCATTTATCTAGAAATTTCTTTTGTTCCCCCTTCTGTCCTGGAGACCTCACTAAAGCCCTTTACTTAGGCTTCTTTGTTCCTATATACTCCTCTATTTAAATGAATGACTTGAGAAAATAGTTTTGATTACCTATAACAATAATATGACATAATAAAAACATGCAATTTTTTGAGACAGGGTGACTTCTAACTGCCTATGTACTTGAGGATGACCTTGAACTTTGGATTATACTGTAATTCTAGGATTACATATGTGCTCTACCATGACTGGTTTGTGCAGTGCTAAGTATCAAACCCAGGTCTTTGTGTATGCTAAGCAAATATTCCACCAATTGAGCTATATTTTCAACCTCTCAAAAATGAATAATGATTAATTTTGTAAGACTTTTCAAGTGCACATTAGAAATATTTTATCACAATCAATAGAATTATTTCAGGATTCATTAGATCACTAGTTTGTTTGAGTCACCAATTACATATCAGCTATGTCCTTGCTTCTGTGTTAGGTCCTAGCAAATCACAAAGCAATGCTGACTACTTTAGAAGAATTGTAATTCAGGGCTGGAGAGATGGTTCAGTGGTTAAGATTATTGGCTACCCTTGCAGAAGACCTGGGTTCAGTTCCCAGCACCCACATGGTGGCTAACAATTGTCTGTAATTCTGGTTCCAGGGAATCTGATACCCTCTTCTGACCTCCATGGGCATTGCACAACACAACTGTACTAATATACATGCAAAATGCACATTAAAAAATAAATAAAATATTTTAAAAGAATTATTATTCAAATTTGTGTGTTACTAAAATGTTTATTTTATGTGTATTCTTATTTTGTCTTCATGTAGATGTGTGCACCATATGTGTGCCTGGTACCTGTGCCATCAATATGTGTCATGTGTGTACTGGGAACCAAAGCAGGCTCTTCTAAATGAGCAGTGAATCCTCTTAATCACTGAGCCATATCTCCAGACCCTTGATATGCTTATGAATGATGTATGCACAGTGCTCCTAAGAAAGGTAGCGCTTACCAGGAAAAACATTCAGAAAACATATTAGAAGGTAGTCTTCCTTGCCAAGTTAAAATCTAACAGAAGTATGAAAGAAAAGTGTCCCAGAAGGGCAGATGATTACATGCAAATACTTCAATGTAAAGTAAGGGCAAGAAAGCAATACAAATGTGATAACTGGTACTAACAAGTCAGTAGCTGTTTGCAAGTAAAAAATTATGAGCTACTAACTAAATATCAGCTATTAGTCTTTGGTTTGTCATATGTATGTCCGTAAGCAGCTCAGTTACACAAAGGTTGATTTTTTTTTGTTTTGTTTTTTACTGATCAATTAATGTAGGCCCCTGCTTTTTACCTTATTTACTTTTGAACTGTTTCTATCTGTTTCTTCACTTCTTCCTCTTTCTTTTCCTTCCTTTCATACAATCATGACCCCCTCTCTTTCAATACCTCACTGCAAAATGTAATTCTTTACCATTGCAAAGAAAAAAGACTAGATCTGTACTCTCATTTTTAAGTTTCAGTTAATCAGTTTCAGTTAATCATACTTTTATCATTTATTGTTACCATTTAATTTAGTTTGCCCAGGAAAATTTGATTTCTTTTTCTGACATTACTCACTTTTTTCAAATATTGCCCTTCATATAATTTGTATATTTGTATGGATGTTGCTAGATACAAAAAGAAGTTTAGTAAAATACACTTATTGAATCAAGAACATCATATATAATATGATTTTCCTCCATGACAGATAATAGTTAGTCAAAAGAAAAATTTATATAACCTTAATTGGGTAATGCTGAACCACTTCTCTTAAGTAGATGCTCTAATCCCACCTCCCAGTGGATGTGTATGTTAACTTGTAAAACTCAATGATTTCCTCTTCTCCAGAAAATTTTCTTTAATTGAACAGAGGTCCCTTCCTCAAAAGCATCATGCCACCTTTAATTTCTTGAAACCAATGACTGATTGCCATGCTGTTACAAATGGCAGGTTTTCTTCTTAAGATATCAACTTGTAGTCCAGTTTCTAATTCACTCACACAATATTGCCTAAATTTTCTTCTCTACCTTCGTTTTCTGTCTTTAGAGAATGTCTCCGTAAATTGTACACGTTTGTTTTCCTAATCTAGTCCTGAAAATTCTAATCTGAGATGGTACCTCCACTATGTCATGAAAGTTAGGGCCTGAAGTGGATGAAATTTTAGCATTGGAAGCCTCCCATTATTGATCTTCAAGGAATACTTACATAGATGGAAGGGCCATGTATATATTAATAAATAAGAAAATTATAATATTTTAATAAGTTTATATTAGTTTTATTATGTAAGTTTAGAAGGGAGCACCAAATCATGGCTTGTTCTTATTTATCTGTGTCATGTTGTGTAATAGATATCCACTCTGAGACATGTGCTTTAGCACAAGACTGAATGACTGCATGGAGGCTTGTGCTTGTTGTGGACTTTGTGCCACTCAAATCCTCCTTTTACTCAATGAAGAAATCACAAAATTAACTGCCTGGGATAGTTAATCCTCTGAGGATTTGGTTTTCATGTTTTAGGTATAGTAGCTTTCCAAACTTTGTTTGGGTTCACTTTGTTCCCCTCCTCCCCACAAAAATAGTTTTATGATTTTATCATCTTAACTCCTCCTAAATGAAGGTACAAAATGAATTTTAGGCATTCAAAATCCTAACTTGTATTTTATATATTTCAGGTGAATGAATTTAAATCTATATCCAATCTATACAACATGAAAACTTAATGTTTTGTTGAGGTCTTTCCAGAAGAATTTCACTGGTTCTGGTGACAGAAATTTCTATATCTGCTAATATGGTACCTGGCTATGTGTAGTTATTGAACACGGAAAATAGGTTTGAAAGCTACACTTGTTGATCTTTAATTCTAAGATGCTTTCGATGATTGTTGACTGCAAATTTTGGTAAGTATAGCTGTAGATCCTCAATAAACACAGGGTTCAGGTACTATTTCATTTTCTAGGCTAGAGTTTCCCCATTAATTCAGACTGAGATATAAAATATATTTTTGGTACCACTCTTGGAAGAACATTTCTCACACATTATTTTGATAAATAAACATACAATAAGTGACAGCTTGTGCTAGGTCAGAGTCAGAAAGAATGAAGGTAACTAGTTGAATATCAGAACCCTGTGCTTCATTTTATCTCCTATACTTTATATTTTATAGCCAATCCTTAAATTGCCAATTCATTTCCACAACTTGATCACATATTCGTGTTTCTTTTTCATCAACTTTGCTCTGGCTCTCATGCCAATAAGCCATTAAAATCAGGTATTTGCTTACTATCAAATCATATGATGTTTATTTATGAAGAGTTAACAATAATCTGTCTAGTACTGAAGGAGAATTGAATGTGTCAATGACAGCAACATCAACTAGAAAAATAAGAACATGGGACTGCCCTTCAAGAGAAAGAGCCTTTACAATGCAGTACATGAAAGAAGTATTTCTTGCCTAGAAGGCAGTCAGAGAGCATACCCAACAGCTACTTAAGCCAGATGGTTGACAGTTTTAGGCCATGAAGGTTGGGAAAACACTGACCTTTTTTATTCATAATAGTGGTATGATTAGAGTAGAACTTGTGAGAAGTTACCTCACATAGACTGGAACTAAAATCAGAGAGGAAAGATAGTATCAATAGACATATAGTCCTGTCATAAATATGTGTTTATTTTAAATTTGGACTCAAGGTTATTTTTTCTTAAACTTTATTTTTGAGAAATTTCTTACCCAAGTACTACATTTACATGATTTCCACTCTACCCACATATTCCTACATCCCTCCTTTCCTCTCAATTTGGTGACCTTTTCTATGATTATTGTCATTTCTAAGAGTATCCTAGATAGATTGGTAGATGATAGATAGATGATACATAGATGATTGATAGATGATAGATAGCTAGATAGCTAGATAGATGATAGATGATAGAAAGATAGATAGATGATAGATAGATAGATAGATAGATAGATAGATAGATAGATAGATAGATAGATAGATAGATAGATAGATAGATAGATAGATAGATAGATAGATAGATAGATAGATAGATAGATAGATAGATAGATAGATGATAAATAGATAATAGAGAGATAGGTGATAGATGATAGATGAGAGAGAGAGAGAGAGAATAGATACATAGTTGATAGACAATCTTCTGTGTCATTGAGTGGTGCTTGTCTGTGCATGTATGTAGTGGTTTGAATGAGTGTCCCCCATAGATCCAAATATTTGGATATTTTGTCCCCAGTTGGTGGAGCTGTTTTGGGAGTTCTTAGAATGTGTGGCCTTGCTGGAAGAAGAAATACACTGGGGGCAGTTTGAGAGTTCATTTTTTTTAGTTTAATTTTTATTGAGTTTTTGAAACTTCATACAACAGTTCTTAATCAAATTCAGACCCCGCACCCATACCTCCACCAAACTTCATGTATTCTGCCATACATGCTAAATTCTATTCATTCAGGCATTTTTACCCATGTGCCCTTCAGTGCAAATGATCCAGTGGATCCAGACACCCCATCTGGTGATCGTGTGTAAGTCATACTCACCCTCACCCAACAGCAATCAGTCTCGAATAGTTCTCAGTCTAGTGCCAGCTCACCATCGATTTCTCTCCTCTCTACTAGGTCCCCACTCAACTGAGTTGACATGGGTCCTGTACTCAACACCACCTGTATTAGTCACTTTTCTGTTGTTGTGATAGAAACACTGACCAAAGCAATTTATAGAAGAAAGAGTTTATTTGAGCTTATGGTACCAGGGGAATTACAGTCTGTCATGGGAGGGAGTCATTGTGGCTGGAGGTGGCTAGAGCAGGAGCAGCAGAAGCTGAGCTCTCATATCATCACACATGCACAGGAAGCAAGAGAGCAACTGGAGATCCAGCAAGGCTCAAGAACTCTCTAAGCCCATCCCCAATGATGTGCTTCCTCCAGGATACCCACACATTCTAAGACCGCCCAAAACAGCACCACCATCTGGGAACAAAATGCCAAATACTTGGAGCCTATGGGGGACATTTTCATTCAAACCACCACACCACCATTGACATAAGTTCACATGTGCAAGCTTCCAGTGGCCCAGGAGCCTCAGCTTCCATGTGTTCATGCACCAGCCCTGCATCTTACAACCTATCTGCCCCCTCTTCCACAATGGTCCCTGAGCCATGGGTGGATGAGGTTCAACAAGGGAGTCCTGTATTACATTCTAAAGTCTCTTATTTTTTAAAGCCTGGCCAGTTGAGGCCTTCTGTGTGCATCACACTCTGTTGTGTAAGGAAGGTTTATTGTGAAATTTGAGGGATGTATTAGTTTTCTCTCCACCACTAATTCTGCTGTGTTCCATGAGCCTTGGTTCTAGAAGTTCAACTGTAGAGGTGTCACCCAGTACTGAGCATCTCTCAGATGTATGTTCTCTATGTCTGACCAGATGTGCAATTCTGCTATAGCCTTCATCTGTTGCAAAAAGAAGATTCTTTGGTGAGTGCTGAATGGTATGCTTATCTGTTAATATAAGGATCGATATTTACCATATAGTAAGAAATTTCATTTGCCTTGAGATATGAAAGAGACAGGGTTTTATCCAGGATTTATGTCCCCTCCTGCCATATGTATTTGGCTGAGTTTACAGTGCCATCCATCAGCTCCTTCCCATTGAGAGAACTTCAAGCCCAAATAGACAGCCAATGGTTGCCCCCCAGATAACAGTGCCTCTGCTGCACCAATAAAGGTAGTTTGCCATGCCAGTTGTTATGGTTATTAGATTTTAGGGCTGGGATGGACCATTGATTGTTTTTTCCCTTGGCAGTTTGCATATCATCATCTAGCATTACGATAGTCGAACTTCAATTAGCAGGCTTCCAGGTCAGTTCCTGCTTCATTGTTTCAACTCCCATACCCTAAGTACGCCCTGCTCTTTACTGTAGGATTTTTTTTTTTTGTCTTTTTGAGACAAGGTCTCCCTGTAGCCCCAGCTGTCCTGGAACTCACTATGTAGACCAGGCTGGCCTTGAACTCACAAAGATCCACGTGCCTCTGCCTCTCAAGTGCTGAGATTAAAGGCATGAATTTTTACCTACTAGTTCTGTGAGAAAACCAAGAGATTTGGCAATATCCTGTGTTATTTTCGGTCTTGTGAAATACACAGTAGCTCTCTGTTTCCTGTGCCTGCTTGAAGATGTGAATGCTCCTCAAGCCACCGCCCTTCCACCATGGCTCCTTACCACGATGGGCTCTAATCCTTCTGGAACCATAAACTAAATAAAATCTTCTTCCTGTATGTTTCCTTGGTCATGGTGTTTTATCACAGCAACATAAAAGTGACAAATATAATGTGTTTAAGGAAGAGCATGAGTGATTAGACAATCTATCAGGAAGCTTGTCCCTGGAGTAAAATAATCATCCCTTCCTCAGCAGCCATTGAATACCTATAGCTCTCCATCTGGAGGTGCGATCCTTTCCTGTGAAGTCTCCTCCATCCACATTAGCATGCCATCTGGTATTGCTGTTATGTAGGTCTTGTTTAGGCAAACGTATTTTCAGTGTTCGTGAGTGCAGCTTCCCTATCCTGTCTAAAATACACTATCTAGCAGCTGGCATCCTGGTCCTCTGATTCTTCCAATCTTTCTTACCCCTCTTCCATAATATTACCTGGCCTTTACATACAGGGGTTTTGTTACATATGTATCCATTGGGGACAGGCTCCCCATGGTTTGTAATAGTTTCCATCTGTTGCAAAAAGAAGCTTCTTTGATGAGTAGTGAGAACTACACTTATCTGTAAATATAAAGATAAGTGTTTAGGCTAGTTTAAGAAATTACATTGTTTTAGGAAAACTATCAGAGTAGTTTCTCTTCTAGGTTCTCCTCTAGGGCCTATGACCTCTTCCAGCCGTAGGTATTTGTATATATTTACAGTACCAGACATGGATTGGCTCCTTATGAGTGGACCCTTAAGTCCAATTAAACAGCTGTTGGTAACCACCAAGACAAATTGCCATTACTACACCAATAGAGCTATTTTGTTCAGGTTTGTAGGTCATAGGCTTTAAAGCTAGATAGACCTACTACTTACTTTGTCTCCTTTGTTGCTTGCATAGCTGCTTCTGATGCTATCAGAGTTGACCTCAGGGAGAGGCATCCAGGTCAACTGAAGTTCAATTTATCCAGGTCCTGTATTCAAAGTCTGTGATGTCTTCAGCAATAGCAGCTTACTTTCAAGTTCTGGTAGGCAACTAACGACTATGGAAATTGCCTATATTGTTGTGGGAGTGATTTGAACTACCCTGACCTGATTAGATTCCCCTTGTCTGGCACCAGGATTTTTGTTAAATATCCCCATGTAAATACATGTACACACATATTTTTATATGTATTTTAAGTCAGTTATAAAATAATACATGTTCCTATGTCTTTTTCAGATATCTTTAATATTATCTCTAATTCCTCTCTTACCGATGTATTATCCTTCCAATTCCACAATTATAGTCACTGCCATGTCATAAGTATTTAAACTAATTTTACCTTATTATTAAGTCCTAGAATTATACATTATGACTAAAGTTTCTGGTTCTTATATTTTCTTAACTCATAGTTTTAAGTGGTCATAGAAAAAGAAAGGTTATCATGATAATTACTTACTCATCAATTATTGTCAAGTCATTTAGGAGTCATATGATTTATGGCAAGATAGAGTTATTTGAACCTATCCATATCTTCCTTGAAGTTATTTTAAATTAAATGCCAGGTCTCATGATGGTTCTTATAGAATAAAGAAAACTACTGTGTTAGAAACATGTAAGATACTGAATATGCACTGGATGTTCTTTCAAACTATCCTGTCAGTCCATTCAGACTTGATACTCACATTTCAAAACATATGCAGCTGGGGGAGTTTGGGATGGAATGTTAGCTTCTTCTTTTGTATCCTCCACATTTGCAGCAAATTAAGTTAGGAAATTGTAGCTTACATAAAATTAAATGGATTTGAATGCCTTTTTAAATGAAATGTTTCAAAGGGTAAGTTTTTAACCTTCATTACAGACCTAGTATTCATGTCTGCATGACATCATCTGACCTCATTTATTTTTATGAAAATATAGGCCAGAAACTCAGTAAACAGCAAACCCTCTACCTTGCTAGAGTTATGTCTATTATTCAATCCCACAGTTAATTTTTAAAATGCTAATCAAAAAAGAAAACACACACACACGTTTGTGTGTGATATGTGTATACATAAAATAGTCAAGATTGAAGATATGACTATTGAAATTTAATCTGCATAGTTCTATAAAATAGATTTATTCATCAGTGTTTCATAGTTTATAAATATACATTGTTATCATGTCAGTGTAAATATTTACAACTGATTTAATTTGGGATCATGGATAATTTACTTTAATTTCAGTAAATTACAAAGAGATTTTCAAATACTTTCATTAGTGTTTGAAATTTATCCACCAAGGCAATTACATAATGACTGATATTCTAATATATATGGTAATTATAATGTTAAAGTTTTCTATAGAATCTATAAGCAAATTTATATATGAAAAGAATTTGAGTTCCTCAAGTAACAATGCATTCAATTTTTAATTTATTCTTTTGTTGGTTGTTTAAGAAAAACTAAAGTTAAAAAAGTAACATAAGCAAAGTCCATTTCATAGTAACCTGAGGGCCCACATTGCAATAGTACTAATTTGTCACCTCATTAAATCTTAATAAGTACCATTTAACAATCGTAGGTACTGTCTACCTGGAAACACTCACCACCTTGGTTGTAGGAACAATGGCTTACCATTCCTTTTTCTAACAGACATAGTCTTCAAAGAAATGAGAAATAAATATAATACCAGAAACTCCTAAGGATGTCCAAGGATTATATATCCACTGTGCATAAAGAAAGTATGACATATTCATGGAATTCATAATGTTTAAGGACAATTTTGTTTAGTTGAAACCATGCTTATTAGAGAATTTTTGATATAGTGCATAAGATCAACCCTATGTACTTACATTGCTCAGAGCTTTAGTTTTGCACTCATCTAGGGGCATAGAGCAATCAACATACTTCTGGGGTGAGGGAAGAAAAGTTGGCTGAGTGATTAAGAGCACTGGCTGCTTTTACAGAGGACCCAGTTTGGCTCCAAGCACCCACACAGTGGCTAACAAGTGTCTGTAACTCTAGTTTCAGGGAACATAATGCCCTCTTTTGGCCTCCATGGCCATTATATGACACAGGTGAACATAAAAACATGTAGATAAAACACCATACACATAAAATAAATAGATAACAATATTTTTAAAAATATTTCCATTTTAAAGTATCAACCTGTGTGCATATGTGTCTGTAATGTGGACATTACAGGAGAGTAATAGGTGGTGACAGAGAACTTGCTTTTGTATGTGTGAAGCCCAGGATTCTGTACTCAGGATTCCTCTCCTGCCACACCACCACCGAAAAGGGAGAAAGCAGCACTAATCAGAGAATAATCTACTAATTATGATTTTTCTCTGTATTTACAGTTAAAATTTTAGCTAATTTGTATTTTATAAAAACTATCCTAGGAGAACTTAATTCATTTTCCCTTTGTCTCATGGCAAAGTTCTGTTAATCAAGTATAAGCATTATATTTTATTGTTAGTATGTTACATAAGCAAGCACACTCACCCCTATGGAGCACTAAATGGCATCCTGTTGCTTATGAATTCCAAAAAACTAATCAGTATAATTGTAAAATTATCCTTCTATGCCAATAAATGTGTGATAGTTAGTATTGACTGTCTACTTGACAAGATTGAAAAATCACCCATGAGATAAATCTCGCATCTGTGAGACATTATCAGTATAGGTTAGTCTCTAAGACTATCTTTGAGTGATTATCTTGATTAGGTTGACTCTGGTGGGCAGACCGACCTTAGCTGTAGGCAGCATCATTTCATGAGCTGGAATCCTGATGTCCTTTTGTTATTGTAAGCCTACTGTTTACAATTTATTTTCTTATGTATTTATTTATTTACTTATTTTTTGGGAATTTACTTACTGAAACAGAGTCTCACTATTTAGGGAAAGCTGGCCTAAAATTCACTATGTAGCCCAGCTTGATCTTTACAGAGTTCCACAACTGGTCACACAGAATAAGAACCTGAGAGATGTCCAGGCCTAAGTGACACATATACAATGGAACCTCTACACCAAAGAACAAAGCAGAACACGGGACAGGGAGAACAGTAATGCATCTCTCAACTCTCACCAGTAAAGCTCCCTCAAGCAACAGAGTACTATACACATAGAAGGCCACAACTGGTCAACATGTAGAGAATAAGAGACTGCAGAAAGTGTGTCACTGGATAGAACTCTTATATTAAACCTCACCCACCTACGGCACAGGGACCATTGTGGAAGAGATGGGCAGAAAGATTGTAAGAGCCAGGGGAGGAGGTACATGAACATAAGGAAACAGAGTTTTCCAGGCCTTTGGGAACTTGCTTATATAAACTTATACCAATGGTGTCAGCATGCAGAAGACCCATGCTGACTCAATCAGACAAAAACCCAGCATAGAACTGGGTAAATGAGCAACAGGTCCCAACATTAGCCAAAGAACTATTGGCAGCTGACCTCTGCCAGATGAAGGTGAGTTGATCTTCTTTAAGGAGTGACTCTAGATAGGCTGACTAGACTCCAGTGGATGAACTTACACTGAGGGACATTTGGGTAAACAAACTTGAGTTGATAGGCCTTAGTGTACGTGACAGAATGCATGAAATCCAGTGGGGGCTGAGGGGTATGATAAGGTTTGATGGGGAAGGGAGTATAAACATGATTAAGATTTTTTTTGTATGAAATGCACAAAAATTCAATAAAAAGTATGCATTGAAAAAAAATCAATTAAAAAGCAAAACCTCCTAAAGGGTAGGTTACAAGTGTGTATTATTGTGATTGATTTGCTTTTCCTTTTCTGTAGTGACACTTTTTTTTCTTTTCCACAGTCATTATTTTTAACATTAGTCTTATTTTATAGGGATCTAATAACTGTGAACATTTATGAATTGCAACATAATATTTTGATTTACATATATTGAGTCATAAGTTAGATTAGAATATCCATAAAATTAGGAATTTTTAAATTATTTATTTAATAACCATATAATTATAAGAAGCACTTCATTACAACAGCATTGACATATTCAATAACAATTTCCAGAGCTAAGATGCATCTCTTTCAAAATTGGCTGTAAATTTTTAGGTTTACAGTTGAATTAATATAGTTATACAGTATCGTACTCCATATAAACCCGATAAGACATAAAATTAAATGAGGTTTTAAACTTTAAAAAAGACATGTGTCTGTAATCTGTATATATCTAATTAGTACTAGTCACAGTCGGTTACATTCTGAGCTCCTTGGCATCTGACATGGATATAAAGTCATCAGGTAGGTTTCAGTGGTAATGTTTTTCACATCTGCTAATTATTAAGGAGCAAATTTTTATGCTTTGAAAAATTGTTATTATTATTTTATTTAGACACCCACTTCTCAGGTAGCACCCTCACATAGCCTCCCTCCCTCACTAGACCCCTTATACTCTGATATCCCTGCTACTGTCTGCTGTGTTGTAGGTGTCATATATGCTAATTGTCAATGCTCATTATTTAAAGAATGAAAACCTAGAAAGGAAAATCAGAGTCTCATTAACCTCACTCCGTCACTTTCATACTTATTACACAGAGTTAAATTCACTGTATCAAATCTTTGCATTTTTCAGTTTAATATTCACCATAAATTTTATAATCGGTAATATCTGTCAACGACTTACCTATGGTGTTTTCCTCATGATTAATTAAATACATAAATGTTTTAATGGTTTCATTCCATTATTTTATGTAACTACAGTAGCATTTTTTTTTAGAAATTTATTCTGCTTTTATTAAAGATGAATATGAGGATGTTCTATAAGATTTTTCTTCTCCTGGGTTGTTCTGTAAACCTTCATACCCTTTTATTTCCTTACTACAAATCATTTGTGTTGATATTTCTAAGACATAAAATCAGTTACACGTTATACTTTCATAAATTAATTTCCAAAAATTTTGTAGCAATCGCTATTCTCAGCAGCTGCTTTTATTTCACCTAACACTCATATGAACTGGAGAGCCGTTTTAAAAAAAAACCCTTCTAATATGATAGCTTTGTGTTTTATGTATCTCACTTCAGTTTTCATTTCAAGCCATTGAGCTTGAGTACCAGCATCATTAATCAATCACTGATTTTATAAGGTATGCCCCCAATGAAATATTCAGAAACTCCCCATTACCTTAAAATTGAAATTCCAATTCCTCACCTTAGAATTTAAACTTTTACATTCT
>NW_008356004.1:623687-650762 GCF_000622305.1 Nannospalax galili
ACTTTTACATTCTGACTATTACTATTTTCTATGACTTATTTACATATTTATACACTCAAAATTTTAAATTTACACTTATGAGAGACTAAATCAAGAGCCATTGTTTATGCTGAGAAATCTCATATGTAAAAATGCTTTTCAGATTTTCAGTTTTTTCACTTAACTCTCTGACACCAGTACTTGAATATTTCAATGAACATAACCTTAACATATTCAAAACTGAACTAACTGAAGCATGATGTTCTCATATGTTTCCCTGTTTCTGAACATGGCAACTCATACAGTTCCTCAGGTCAAATACACCATCTTAACCTACAGCAAGCAGCCTGTTGCTTTTCTATGTGCAAAATGCCTCTCGAATTTGGACCTGTGTCTTTCTGTTCACTGTGACCATCTAGTCCAAGCTCACTGTGAAATTCTGCACCCACACACACACATCCTCCTAATCCCATGCCTACCCCTCTCCTCTCTCGTCCCCGTGCCATCCAAGCTCATATATATCTTTAAAGAAATTACAAATTTAACCTCATCATAAATTTTATAATCATGTTTTACTTAACTCAACTTGCTGTAAGTATGCTATGTTCTACTGTTTTAAAAATTCTTCACTGATAAAATATTATAATGCTATTAGACTATGAAATTTCCTTAAATCAAGCCTTCAGTAGCTTCCTTTTGGCACATCAAACCTCTCTACTCTGGTGTGTTAGAAATGCAATCTAGCCTTGATGCTCACTAGTTGTATCTTATAGTCACAAATACCTAAGGCTCTGACCTAGGTAGAGTTGTCACCTCTCAGCCCTATAAAGTTGCTATTATTTCTTGCTGCAGGGTTTCTAGCATGATGTTTCTACATGAAAAATCTAAATGAAGACTGAAAAGACAAAGCAGTAAGTAAAGTACATGGTGTGCAAATATAAAGACTTGAGTTCAGTACTCAGAACCAATATAAAAACGTGGGTGTGGTGGTGTGTGCTTGTCACCCCTGTGTTAGAGAGACAGAGACAATCAGATCTCTTGGGCTCAATGGACAGCCAGACTAGCTTACTTGCCATGAACAAAGCCAGAGAGGGAGCTCTTGTCTCAGAAGAAGAAGGTGAACAGTGACTGAGGAATGATACCTGTGGCTGATCCACATGCATGTGTAGATATGTACACACACCCACGTAAATATGAATAAACAAACACCTATGCACACTTATACATGCAAAAAAACATACATAAGTGCCTTTTATTTTGAATTGTGTGCTTCTTTTTAGAAAGTAAATATAGCTATGTGCCATCCATGCCTACTGGAAATACAGAGTGGATTTGAAGAATACGCACCTCAAGAAACAGGGATCCACATGCAGAAGCATTTACATAAACATGCAATTTTTATTTGAGTACATTTTGACAGATTTGCATGCAGGTAAAGACATCCTCTCAACATGAGACAAATCAGTGATTATGGTTTGTGGTAAGGGAGAGGCCATTGGAGAGAAGGGGTAAGGCAACTACTAGAAGAGAGAGGATTCTGGAAAAGAACATTAGCATGTCTACATGATGTTGCTCAGCAGCATGGTAGGAGAGTTCTGGTCTGCAGAGTTCTGGAGGGCAACAGTAGCTTGAGTCTATATCATCCCAAAGTTTATTTAAATCATGGCTATCAGAAGTTAGGCACAATTTCTCTATGCACACAAATAAGATAATATGTAAATTGCTAAATATTTTATTTGAACTGTTTAAAATAATTTTGTGTATAAGAATTCAAGATTGGCAGCAGCAGGAGGTCATGTAAGACATTTCACCCTGCTGTAAAGAAGTAAGCATCTTAGGGGGTCAGCATAGAGAAATGCCATTCATTCATTCATTCATTCATACACGTAAGAGACACTTCCTCAAGAAAGCTTATTGCAGTGTAGTCTTAGTACGGCTACTTCCTGTTGAAATTCTCTAACACCTATGGTATTCTAATTTTTTGAATCTAAACAAATTTACAAAATGTACATGTTTTTCTGAGTCTCCTCTAAGAATCTTATTGGAAAATATAGCACACTGCATTTTGCAAAACATTTTCACTTTGCTTTTAGAAATGTAACTATAAGAATGTAAAGTTTATGATTATTAATAATTTTCTTTCCATTAATCATTCCTCTAAACAAATCTCTCTAAAATCTTTATTTCTTAAAACATGTTATCTATTTTGACTATACATCATTAAATATCAATAATATTCCCCTTCTCAGACTTTTATAGTCATCCATTGAAAAGTTCATTGTATGTTGCATTATTATTTTTTATAGTTCTTGTAAATCAATTTTTTTTCTCCTTAGGAAAAAATGGATTTATATTCAGGAAGGATTAAGAAAAGGAGAATCATGCTTGCTGAAGAGCAGTGTCCTTATTTGATTTTTCAGCATATAGTATAATTTATAGTTTTCTGAACTGTGATAAATGTTCCACTAGTCATCTTCATGAAATTTTATGTGATACACAGCAAACTTTTAAAAGCATTATGAGCAGTGCATCAGCAAAATGTCAGGAAGGGTAACTCTAAACTCCAAATCTCCACAGAAACATCAAGATGCAGGCACAAACTGAGCCACGTTTGTCAGAAATCTGGAAAAATAGTCAAAGTTACAGAGCAACTAAACAAACTTTAACACTCACTTTCAATAATGGATACAACAGCAGGACAGAAGATCAATAGGGAAAGCAAGAATCTGAGAGAGACAGTGAGCCAACCAACCCCAACAGATTGTTTCATTTTCATAGCTGCAACCAAATATCAGAGGAAACAAAGGAGGAAAAGATTTATTTTAGTGAAAATGACTCTTGTTTTCAGAGAGTTGAGTCCATGATCACTTAGCTCATGGACTTCAAAACAATATGGTGATAAGAGTGTGTGGCAGAACAGGTTGTCACCTGATGGTGATGGGAAATAGAGAGATAGGAAGGAAAGAGAAAATGTGTCATCAAGGACTCAACCCCAGTGACCTACTTCATCCAGCTTAATATCATCTCCCAACATTCCAGAACCTCCCAAATATCACTTCCAGCTGGGAACCAAGCATTCCAAACATGAAACTCTGGAGGATATTTCCTATTCAAATCTTAATATTCTGTTTTCAACCCTCAAAGTCACATGGACATCACGTAATTCATCTGCCAAAGTTTTAACAAACACAACCTTGTTCAAAAGTTCAAGTCCTCAGTCTCTAATGGGAATCAAGGCAATTTCTTATCTATAAGCTCTTTTAAAAAATATTTTATTTATTATTTTTTATTTTATGTGTATGCATGTTTTGTCTGATGTAGGTAAGTGCACCCATGTCGTGCAATGCCCTTGGAGGACAGAAGAAGCTATCAGATCTCCTGGAACTGGAGTTGCACAGTTGTTAGCTGCCATGTGGATGCTAGGATCCTAACCCAGGTGTTCTGCAAGAACAGCCACTGTTGTTAACTGCTGAGCCATCTCTCCAGCCCCTCTATGAGCTCTTATAAAATCAAAGAATGAACTTTCAAGATACAATGGAATTCAATACCTCCATTCCAAAAGGGAGGAATGAGGACATGTAAAACAAGACTGGCACAAAAGTAAGACTGAATTACAGCAGGTCAAATATCAAATCATGCAGCTTGTATTTGGCCTTCAGGGAACATGATGTTGTGGCATGAGCTACAACAGGTTTTGGAAGCCTTGTTTTACAGGGGTTCTGCCTGAACTGGGCATTTCTAGATTCTTGGTGTCTGGTTCAATAAATATCTTTTTTTCTTCTGACAAGCTTGAGTAATATAAGCTCTCCTTTACTGAGAATGTCTTTCCCATCACATCTCTGATTTTAATCAGAAACATGCTCAATTATTTGACATAAGATGGTAAGTAAGGAATTTTTCCTAAAATTAATCTTGAGGAAACAAGTTTGCCTCACTATTTATGCAACCCAAACCAGCTCAGACTGGGTCAGGCCCTGTCCTCACACTCCTGGATATATTCCGGAACATACTTAAAAGGAAACTGACCACAAAGGAGAGATACTAAGGGGTTATGAGGAAGAAATGTTATTCCATTGTTTGGAGGTGTGTTCCCCAGGGGTCGTGGTTCCTCCAAGGGGTGGGGCCTGCTGCGGGGAATTGACTGTGGAGAATTTTGAAGGAGGGGTTTGTAACACCATCTTGGGACAGAAGCCCTGAGTCACCCTGAAAGCGGGGCGGCAGGTGTGGGGAGTACACAGCCGCCCCTGTACTCAAGAACCAAATGGCCTGACACTTATGCCAGCACCTGAGGTGTGGACAAAATTAGCAGTAAGTATGGGCATGCTGTGGGAGCAATCTGATCTGGCAGGCTCTGAGCGGCTGTGGTGCAGAGGTGTGCCCTTAGGCACTGGGTGTTCATTTGTTTGTAAGTCTCTTTCCCCGCCCCCCTACAATAATAATAAATGTACATAAAGATATGTTATATGGTTTTCCTGATAGTGCAAGAGACCCAGAGAGAACTCTGGCAACAAGAGGATTTGTGGTAGAATGCAGGCCAGGGTCTTAGATTTTAGGTAAATTGATGGGAGATGGTGTGTGCTTAGTCCAAACCAGTTTTGTCCCAGCCTAATTTTAAGTTTCCCTACATCTGCATCCCTCAGCCCAATTCCCATTGCTTTGCAGTTTACATGACGTGTCTCAATGGTCATTGTCTCTATTACTTTCAGCAGAGGTTCCAGGTTCCTAGCCTGTCTGTCTTCCCAAAGTCTCTGCTATATTTTTTATTTAACCTCCATTGGTTCAAGATTCCCCCTCTCATGGGGTTATGGCAATTCTTCTGTACCAACCTCACATTGCTTGACCTTTCATGATTTTTTTATTTTTTGAAATCTTGGTTTAAGTCTTCATAACTTTATAACTCATGAAACCTACAAGCCTGCAGAACTACCATCATGTAGACAATGTGAAGCTCTGCTTAGATTGAACAGCAGCTTGGCCACCTTGGACTATGGCTCCAAAGGACCCCAAATGCCTGGATGGTTGAACCTGGAAAAGCATTCCCTCTATGGCTCCATGTGAGCAAGGCACCCAGTAACTCTGGTCTCAAGTAAAAGGCTTGAAATTGATTGAATAATTTTACATTCTGGAGTCTCTGATGAGTAGAGTCAAGAAAATTCCTGAGATGTTCTCAAGGTAGCTCCCTCAAATCCTGGTGCAAAATGCATGGCTTCTCTTTAATTGTAGACATCCTCACTATCCTAGGTCACAGGTTTCAATTTGCCTCTTTGCTAGCTATCTTGCAAACTTTTATAAACTTTCTGAGTTGCTTTTCCTCCAAGTACTCAGTCTGAAGTTGAATGAAAGCAGATAAAAAAATAACTATAACCCCAGTCTGTATGCTATGCTGTCTTAAAATGTCCCTCAGATTACTTAGTCCATTATTTTTTAACTCTTCTCATTCAAAATCTTATTTCTTGTACAAAACATAGATAAATTCTTTGTCAGTATATAGAATGACTTATCTGCAGTCCAGTTCCTAATGCAATCATTATTTCCTTTGACATCTCATGAGCTTAGTTTTCATTGCCCCCCCTCCCCCCCGCTGTTGGACTTCTGTCTCCTATGTTTCTACCAAAATTTTCCTTAACTTCTTCTTACACCATTTTCAGCTGCTTATACTTTGATTTTCCAATCTCTTTGTTGCTAAAATTCTTTTCAGGGAGTTGTGAACAATGTCTAACCCCTCCTACATTGGTTCTAATGGCAAGCCAAGGTACGATTCTAACAAAATGCACTCTGAGAAATCAGTGGATTTATTGAGCTCACTTTTAAAGAAATGGGTGAGGGTTTGCTCACAGGAGTTCTGGTGCTCACCCCTGAAACTGCACCAGAAAGTCTTCACTCAAGTATGAATGATGGCTTCCCCATAGACACAGAAAATGGTGATAGAGACCTTCTCATAGTATTTCCCAGTCTGTAGACACTAGCTCTTCCCAAGATCACCTGCAATTAGGGCCTAATTTCTCATCAAGGAATGGGAGGAGTGACTGAAATCTCAGGAGTGGGTCCCGTGGTCTCCATGTTCCTTCCTCCATGAGGGCTGGTGGTGGTGTGGTGGTAGTGGTTGTGGTGAATAGCAAGCCCAGCTACGATGATCTTAGGCAAGCAAGTAAAACTGAGTTCAGAAAGATGGCATCTGTTAGGAGGAGAATAGTCTTATACACCATTCTAACAACTTCCTGCCACAAGCTTAAATATTTAAGCACCACGCAATCAAGTTTAGTTAAAACAACAACCCAACTTCCCTAGGACAGATGGTTTGTATTAGAAAATGCGTACTGATGTTACAAAATATCTACCAAAAATAATATGTAATTAACACAACTGCATTAAAGATTATAAGTAGTTAAAATGCTATAGTCAATGTTATATTTGCTTTACCACACTATTTTAATTAATTATTTATTTTTATTTTATGTGTATGTTTTGCTAGTGCACCTGTGTTGTGCAATACCTTTGGAGCCCAGAAGAGAGAACAAGATCCCCTAGTACCAGAGTTACTGACAGTTGTGTAACTGCCATGTGGGTGCTGGGAACCAAACCCTGGTCCTCTGAAAGAGCAGCCAGTGCTCTTAACTACTGGGCTGTCTCTCCAGTCCATATACTAATTCTCTTAAATCCATTATTCAAAATAACAAAACCAAATGAATGAAGAAAATTCAGTAAATTATCTGTATAAATGGAATATATTTAATAATGATTAATAGACATTTTAACATGAGGTTAATTCCATCCTAAACATTAATAAATGAAGAGGACAATCTGAAGATGGACCAGTTGGGCTTATGTGCATGTCCTTGTTTATTATTTTCACAAGCAGCTGTCCAGCCCTTAAAGGCAAAAACAGAAGTGGAAACAGCATGTTACAGTCAGTGTGGTAAGCTACAGCATTCATCCTTCTGAAGTTTCTAAATCTTAAAATCACAAATAAGAGTATAATATTTATCCCCAAAATATTCATGATTCAATATTAAATACCATTTACATATACAAATTCATGCTCATTTGTTCATACCCATGTGTATATTGGGCCTATAAGAAAATATAATAATCAGTCACAAAGATCTGGAGGATTGCTCATTCTCTAGTTTCGGAAATCAACTTTTTGGTGCACGCCTTTAATCCCAGCACTTGGGAGGCAGAGGCGTGCAGATCTCTGGGAGTTCAAGGCCAGCCTGGTCTACATAGTGAGTTCCAGGACAGCTGGGGCTACAGGGAGAACCTGTCTCAAAAAGACCAAAAAAAAAAAAAAAAAAAAAAAAAAAAAAATAACCACAGCTGATTTTGGGAGGTAGTCATGGTATGGGTCTAGGATGAGTTGGAGGGGAAAGAATGGGGAAGGATTTGATCAGTACAGGTCATATTCATGTATAACATTCTCAAACACTGAATTTAAAGAAAATACACATGAAAAATTCCAACCACAGTTCTCTGGCAGTAATCTATCTTGCCACGCCATCAAATACCATGGGTCTGGACACAGTTACAGCTCTAAAACAATGTGCTTTGAGTCTGTCACGTCATACCACCAGCACATATCACATAATTACAAAGGACGTTTCTATCTCACTGCCTCTCCTGCTTTCCACAGTAACTTCAACTCCTATTGTTATGTCTTGTGGAATGGGATCCATCATACTAATTTGGCTCACTTTTTTATTTCATTATTTTTATTTTATGTGTATGAGTGTATTGCCTGCAAGTATGTCAGTGCACCTATGTGGTGCAATGCCGCAAAAGTCAAAAGAGGGCTTCAGATTCCCCTGGAACTGGAGTTAAGAACGATTCATAGCTACCATGTGCCCGCTGGGAATTGAACCCCGGTCCTCTGCAAGAGCAGTCAGTGCCCTTAACCCCTGAGCCATCTCTCCAGCTCACTTTTGTTGTTAGTTTTCTTAGCTATAGGCCTTTATCACACAAGCTTGACAGTTGAATTTTGTTTCTTTTAATCCCCTCACACTAACATTGCCACCATCAGACAATAGCTTCAAATCGTATGATGAAGAGATGGTTAGACTTACAAAGAATAAAACAGTGAAAATATGTGGCTTTTAAGTTTGGTATTATTAAAGTAAGAAGCTATGGATTTGAAGAAAAAAAGAAAAGCAGAAGTCATACTGTGTTTTTAGAAAGATGCTTTTAATTTTTGGCAAGAATCTTATGCTAGACATGGAAACTTACTGAGTAGGGCCTGCCACAAAAGCAGTGTTCACACTAGACTGAAGAAGAAAGAACTGCGAACTTTCGGTGTGAGCGGATTATATTTAATAATGATTAATAGATTCATTAACATGAAATTAATTGCATGGTAAGGATTAATTAGTTGGTAGGACAATCTGTAGAAGTACCGTTCCGGCTAAGTTGTATGTTCCTTGGCTTTTGTCTCCACGTGCAGCAGATTGGCCTCTTAAAGCAAAAATAGAAGTGGAATGAACATGTAACCATAGAAACTGCATGAGGCAGTTAAGGGAAAAAACACTTAAGGTGTAAAACACCAGCTGAATATAGAGTGCATAACAACATATTTTCGTTGTTAAACCGAAGTACAGGTATGACTATTGTTCACCAGAGATTTTGGCAGAAATTCTAGCTCATAAGGAGATACTTAGTGTATTGCTCAATGAAAAAAAGAGAGAAAAAAAGTCTCATTTACAAACAATTGTAGTATTTTAGCATGGTACTAAGAGCTTAACAGAAAGCAAATAGAATTTAATCATTTAATTTAAACAGATGTAGCACTCTTTACTTGATAATCAAAGAGCATATTTGTTGTATAACAATTCCAATGATTAAGCAGCACAGCACCTGAGCTTTTTAAAGATTTGTTTTGGATTTTAATCATGTGTTTGTGTGTGGGTGAGAGAATGTGTACAGGTTCCAAAGGAGGTTAGAAGTACAAGTCAGATCCCCTGGAGCTGGGCTTAAGGTGTGACTGCAAGATACTTGCAGGAAACTGAACTTACTGCCAGCCCTCTTAGCCACTGAGCCATCTCTCCAATCTTAGAAGTTTTAGAATTGATGAGAATATTAAGTCTCAAACTAGACAGACACCTTAACATTATGATTAGACTGCCAAGTTTAAGAAGCTATACAATAATCAGGGGTAGATAACTTATTCTTTAATTCAATAGAGAATACACTGAAATTGTAGAGGAGTATCAACTTTAACCACAAGTTAGTAGCCCTAATCCAATAATACCAAAGCCAAAATCATACATTGTCAGATCCCCAAATTGGAAACTTGAGTGCTGATAGGATCCTCCAAGTGTGCAATTTTACATCTGACTTCATATGACTGTAGTCAAATTGAAGATACACTAAAATAGCACATAAATTATCTTCATACAATGTATGTATAAGAAGCATTGATAAATTTGATATTCAGAATCAAATTCCATCCCCAAAATGTTTCATTATATATATTCAAATTTTTCAAAACCAAAATATTCCCAATTCCAAAACTGTTCTGTGCTCAAGTACCTCCTACATAGAATATTCAATCTGTTTATTAAGTATTATTAATAAAATTTTACACTACATTTTCCATGTAAATAGTATTAGAATAATATTTAAATAAAAGTCAGAATGTTCCTTGGATTGCTGTTTTGTTTCTCAAAAAATATAGGAATAATATGAACTTAGGAATAACAACTTTAATCATAGTACACTAAATGTCCAACACTGTCTACAAAAAGTGCACAACTCACGCATTTGATGGAAAAAAACTACCTTAGAAAAATCAAAGAGGCTCTGATTGGGTGAAAAGAAAGTGTAAGTGGGGGGAAAGGAGGTAAGAAATGAAAGTAAACTGTTTAGAAAGATATTGGAGCTTTACAGTTGAAGAAGGAAAAACCATGTCCACTTCGAAGCAATGATACCAACTTTTCTACATAAAGTTTTAAATGAAAAACAAGTTGATTTGTATATGAAATCTGATCTTCTTTACAAAACAGAGTCTGTTTTATCAGACTAACAGTATAGAGAGGAGGTTAAAAAAGTGGCCTAAAACCCAGTCCTGTAGAAGATGCCATAGGCACATGACTGTAATTTCTAAGAAGCAATAAGTTCTTATCTTCACAAATTCTTGGAGACAATCAAGGGCTGTGGAAGTACTCTATTTTATTTTGGGAGTCTCTTGGACTACCCTGACCAACAACTCAAAGAGAGGTTTCTCCTGCCTGACTGTATTTTTTGTTATATAACCTTCAGCTATATATATGCATACACACACACACACACACACACACAGTGTGCGTGTCTTTCAGTAGGATTTTGAATTAATGTATTACCCTCTGGTTTTTCACACCATTTAAGCATTCTCTCCTCTCACTCTCTCTCATAACTTTCCCTACTCACTCCCCAGTTAAAGTACCCCCAATATCTCCTTTTGCTCCCCAATAAAGCCTGTCTCCTACTATCACCCTCTCTGAAGTGCATTCTTCTACTTTGTCCAATGGTTCCTTTCCATTGTCTGGCTCCTGTGGTTCATCAGGCTATATATTCCTATCTAAAGCATTTGGAACTAAGATCCACTTTTGTTATATACCCAACATACTCAGAGATATGTGGTCAGCCGTAGTTTTTGCTTCTCTTTTCACTATAGCTAATAATTGGAAAAAAGCTAAATGTCCCTCAACTGATGAATAGAAAATGAAATTATGATAATTGCATGATGGAGTTCTCTTCAGGAGTAAAGAAATATGAAATCATAGTATTTGCAGGTAAATGGATAAAACTAGAAGCAGTTATACTAGTAAAGTAATTGACTCAGAAAAACAAGTGATGGATGAGAAATCTTTTAAATACTCTTTTTAAACACTCTTTTAAATACTTAGCCATAAGGGAAATGAAAATTAAATACATGTCAATTTTTCAGTGCAATCAGTGCAGACTTTTATTTGATATATTTTTAGTTAGTTGTGGGAGAGAATAATACTTTTACATGTGTCCAATAGTGTAGTGTTTGAATCAAGTTGCTAAGAAAATTTTAAACAAATCTAAAAAGCATCCTGTACATATGAAAACTTTTTTTATATTTGAAACTATCGAGCAACATGCATGTAAGAATACTATTCAAATACTATCAAAGAAATAGTATTGTCAAAGGAACCAAAAGCCTTTGACAGCACTTGCAACAATCCCAAGTCATAAAACGCAAAAACAATAAGCAAATTAAAGCCCTGCACTCTCCCAAGAAGGACATTCTGTCCAATGGGCATGTTCAAAGTCAAATTAAAATCTCTTTTTAAAGATTTTTATTTATTTTTTATTATGTGTTGAGGAGAATACGTGCACTTGAGTGCAGTGTCCAGGAAGGGCAGAAGAGGTTGTCAGAATCCCCTGAAGTAGAATTAAGAAACAAACTCGTATCCTTCACAAGAGTAGCAAGTAGCCTTTAAATGCTGAGCCATGTCTCAAGCTCTTCAAATAAAACCCCCTGAAGGGTAAAATGCAACCAGAGGTAGCAGTGTTCAATGCTTATGGGAACAATAGTCAGGGAATGAAGATCTGTGGACCTTAGCATCTAGTGAAAAAAGATTATTAATCAACTTCTATAGCAGAAAGGAAAGAAAGTGTGCATAATTTCTGTTCTATTAATTATTATGGAACAGAGATTAATGCCTCTGTTTATAGCTTATACTTGGAAACTTGCAAGTGTCCTATTCAAATTCTTATCCTTTATAATGAGTTGTCATAATGAGCTGGTTGTTACAGTAATGACCATAAATTAACATGTTTTCTTTTATAGTGGGAAGACCGTGAAGTCTGACATAGGGAAAGAATATCAATTTCTTCATAATCTTTGATATTGTATACAATAGCAAATGACTTTGAAAGTATTTTGTGAAGGATAGGTGAACAGATTCAGTGTGTTAACAGAAGGCTACATGAACATTGATTAACCTGCTTTAGAAGACATCCTGTTTCTCATCCCCACTTCTTCAATAAGAGTTTTAACTGAAAACATGACTACCCCAGTAAAGAGTATGTTTCCATCTGCTGTGAACTTTTTAACTTGAATCGATATTGTAAACAATAGAGTGTGATGGAATCCAATGTCTGGTTAGATCCCTAAGAGGAAAGAAGAGTGTTCTGTATTTCCTTCTTACAACTTCCCATTGAGGAATGCAGACATGTGGAATGTGCTCAAGTTGTCACCCTGTACTGCAAGATATCTGTAGAGAAGCAAACAGAAACAGGTTTTGGGTATTCTGGGCATACTAGATCATCAGATTTATACTTCTAATATTTTGGTTCTTACTACAGAACTTCAGTTAACATTTGGATTATAAAACAGCAGTCTACAACTTGAAGTACTTATTTTCTGTCTCTTCATATCTAAAAAAGATATCTGTGTCTACCTCTTAAAGACTAATCCAATAATTAAATAAAGGATATATATGGAAAGTGCGCAGCATGGTACCAATTTCTGCTAGTTACTTTTCTCATCACTGATATAAAATCCTAGTTAAAGCATCTTAAGGGAGGAAATATTCAGTTGACTCACCGTTTAAAGGGTTATACTCTATCATGATGAGAAAAGTGTGGCAGCAGTAACTCGAAGTGATGGGAGCTGGAGCATATCTGGACAGATTAGAAAATAAAATGTGAGGCTGGAGAGATGGCTCAGTGGTTAAGATCACTGACTGCTCTTGCAGAGGACCCAGGTTCGATTCCCAGCACCCACATTGCAGCTACGAACCATCCTTAACTTCAGTTCCAGGGGAATCCGATGCCCTCTTCTGACCTCCACAGCACTGTTCGACATGGGTGCACTCACACACATGCAGGCAATATACTCATACACATAAAATAAAAATATAAAAAAAGAAAGTAAAATATGGACAGAAAGCAGGACCAGAGTACAAAAATCAAGGCCTTACACCCATCTCCCAGCAGCCTACTACCTCTAGCTAGAGCCTGAATGTTCCACAACTTTCCAAAACAATGCCCTCATCAAGTGTGCAAGTACGTGAGGTCATGAGAGATATTTTACATATGATTCAGTGCATTCTGACCTTGATTACTATAGTTTCATGGGCACCTAATAATACAAAATGCATTCAGTTCACTTTCTGCTGGGTTGTATCAAAACCAGATCATTCGTCAAAAACATAAAACTCTCAACTGACCTGGACATCATCAGACAAGGACACATCTTAGTCATCTCTATCATGACCAGGTCCATCCAGGTCAACGGTACAATGTAGGGAGAGGAGATCAAAGGCAAAAGAGATCTAGGGGTCCTATAAAAGGACTGACTCACAAGTCACTTGGTCATCTACCAGCTTTGGGAACACCATCCTTCCTGACAGCATGCCTTTAGTTCTTTGCATCAATAAAGGCCTGTTTTCCTCAGTTTTTGAGTTTTTATTTCATTCGTCCCTGGGTTTTCAACTCTTTGCCTCTGAAAAGAACCTGTACTCCAGAGCAACTGGTGCTCAGGTCTCTCAGCACCCCCAATATGATCTGATTTGGGGGCCAGGTCTACTTGTTGCCTGCAACGTTCCTCAGTGGATGCCTTATGTTTTTTGCATCTCCAACATTCTCAGTAGCAAAATTCACCTTCTAGCTCATCTCATGTGTTCAGGAGTTCATGCATAGAACTCAGTCTTGTTAGAGATTGCCTTTCCTCACAAGTTTTCTGAGCTCTTGACAAAAGTTTCCATGAGTCCCCTCACTCTCACATATTGTGAGGCTGCAAATCCAGCACGATGTGGATGATGCCAAGTTCACTTTATCCTCTAGATGTAGTTTGCCTCCCTTCGCCCATAAGTGCAGCAGCCTCAGAGCATAGGTCAAGTTTCACCTAGGAAACCTTTTCCCTAGCAGGTCCTGCTTGACGATGCCATGGAGTCTCCTTGTATTTAGAAACTCTTTTGAAATAATACTTTTCAAATTAGTTTGCACTATTATTCCTTAACTTCTGATGGATTGGGTCTGGAACTGAAGTCATTTTCGTATTTTCCAAGTTCTCGCAAACATTCTGTTTCATTGTGTGATCCCTTTAACAGTTATTGCCCCTTGTCACCACCTGCCTAGTCCAGCCTCCAGAAATTTAACTATATTCATGCTCCTTTTTCAGTAAAACTACATTTTCACATCTTTTGATTCCATTTCCTACTTTGAATCCTTATTGTGAATTTGGCTATGACCAGTAAGTAGTAGCCATGCAGCAGCATTAATCAGAGCCTGCTTCCCCCCCCCCCCATGTGAAAGGTGGACTTTTGGTTCATTTTGTTGTTGTTTAGGTTTGGTTTGTTTTATGACACTTGAGGACAACTTTAATACAGTTTAAAAGTAAAAACAGAAGGCAAGCTGTAAATCTCAGTAGCTGCTTACAGGACAAAAATAAAGAGAAAGGGAAAAACATTTCATGCCAGTGTGCCAGTTGGGTTATGCTCAACAGTTACTGACTGCAGGGAGGAGGAAGAGGACTTTAGAGAAAGAGTGAAAAAAAATCCCAAAGTACCAGAAGAAGTGTGCTTAAGCTCTGGCCAGCATCCAAAAGAAAAAGATAAATGAGAAGAAAAAGGAAAAGTTGGACCCCTTTGGGTCAGGACTCAAAAAAGCAGACACAACAGACCTTCATGGTAGTTCTGGGGCCACTGCACTGAAGGCAGGAGCTTTGAGAAGGAAAGTACATTACATCATTAAGGGAATGATTAATCCTACTACCTCTTTAGTATAACTAAATGTGAACCAACCTTCCACATGGTGCTCCATTGGGCAGGTGACTACCTGTCCCACTTGTATTAACTCACGATGGAAGAGATAATAGCATGTCTCCACCCACAGGTTCATTCCATTCTGTACTGCAGCAATTCCTCCCCTCAGAAATAATCTTAAAACCATTTAGGAAATGGGCTTAATTGGGTAATAAATATAATCCATTTTTTACCAAGAAAAGCTAGAGATCTAGTTTCAAAAAATGATCATCAGAAGGAATTAATATCTGGACTAGAGATTCATTTGCAGCCTCATATATAATATCAAGGCTGGGGTGTTCATTTAAGAGGAGATAAGATGCAATTCCTTCTGGCATTACTGGACAGAGAACCAAGAATATTTCTGGAACTACTGTTTCTGGGGTCCCTGCCTCAAACCGCCAGTCCAGTTGCTGTCAGCTCTTATCATTTTTCCTTTCTGAGCTATAACCTTAACTGCTATTTAGGGAATTGTGACTTCAATCTTTCTGGTTCTTTGGACTTCACGAGATTAACAGGCATGGCAGTGGGGTACTTACCAGTGTGACTATACCAAAAGTGCATGGATAGTTTCATATATTTAAAAGTCAGGTCTAGAAAGGAAAGGAAGTCTTTAATTCATGACTGTATAGAAATATGAGGGAGAAATAAAGGCAAGAGCTACTAGCATTAGCACTTACAGACATGCAAGCAATACACTCATACACATAAAAATATTTTTGAAAGTGTTACTAGCATTATAAGCCATAGGCAGAGAGCCACACTAATCCAGGATAGAGGATATTTTAAATGACCACATCAAAGTTCATGAAGGCTCATGAGAGCATCAACTCTTTGAGAGCCTCTTCATGAATTTTTCCTCTGATTTTTCACGGCTTGACTTGAGAGTGATGGGCCCAGAATATGCTTTTAGGAACTCTGATAGGTATTGGAGTGGGTAGAATCACAGTGTGAAGCCCTTTTAGATGGCTTCTAAAGTCCTGAGGTATGGTCACATGCTTTATAGTCAGAGAAACTTCTTAGAGGAATCTTTCATGGTATCCATATATTAGTGGAAATTTCTGGGAGTCCCAGAAGAGTTGCCACATGTTACTGGGAAAATAGGAGTCTACTCCTGCAGTTCTTAGTATTGTTTTTAAAAAATTAAGAATGGACTCAAAAGGAAACTCGAAGATAACTATTAAATTTTAAAAGAGAAAGCCCAGGGAAGGTAATCTGTAAATCTCAGAAGCTTCTTAGAGGAAGAATATGGAGAAAAGAAAAAGAAAAAGCTGTACTGGTTGATGAGAGATAGAGAGAGAGAGAGAGAGAGAGAGAGAGAGAGAGAGATATGATAGATAGATGATAGATAGATAGATAGATATAGATGATAGATAGATATAGATAGATAGATAGATAGATAGATGAGACAGATGATAGATGAAAGATAGATGATAGATAGATAGATAGATAGATAGATGATAGATAGATAGATATAGATGATAGATGATAGATAGATGATGATGATAGATGATAGATAGATAGATGATAAAAAAAAGTTCATTATATCTAAGGAGAGGGAAAGAAGGTCATTCAGTGGGAGGGAGAGGAAGGAGAGATAAATAACAAGAATGATTTTTGGGAAAAAGCCATAAGGAAGTATATATTTTGTAAGTTTGCTTAAAAATTATATATGTGTGTGTATGTGTGTATCTCTCTCTCTCTCTCTCTCTCTGTGTGTGTGTGTGTGTTACAGTTTGTGTTCTATTGCTATGATAAAACATGAAAACCAACTTCAGGAGGAAGGATTTATTTCATCCTATACTTCAATGTTACAGTCTATCACTGAGAGAAGTCAGAGAAGAAACTCACAGGGACATCCTGGAGATAAACGTCGAAGCAGAGAACATGTAGTCATGCTGCTTGTGACTTGCTCTTTGTCTTTGCTCAGCTTGGTTTCATATATAACCTAGGACCACCTGTGCAGGGTGGCACTACCCACAATGCACTTTACTTTCCAACATCAATAGCAATTAGGAAAATTCTTCACTGTAAAACCATAGGTCAATTCAATGAAGGCATTGGAGGCTCGCTCTTCCTGGTTATAATAATTACTTATCTGTTGCTGTGATTAAAAACTGTGACCAAGGCAATTTATATAAGAAAGAGTTTATTGGGCTTACAGTTGCAAAAGGGATAAATCCACATGGTGGGGAGGCATGGCAGGAAGCGTCTGGAGCAGAAAGCTGAGCACTCATATTTTCAAGAAGGCACAGGAAGCAGAGAGCGAAAAACAGAAAATAGGATATGGCTATGAACTCTCAAAGGCTGCCCCCAGTGATGTGCTTCTGGCTGTATCTTCTAGAGATTCCAAAGAGCACCACCAACTGCTACCAAGTATTCATATGCTTGGCGCCTATGGGGGACATTCTCATTTAAAACACCACACTGAGTGTGTCAAGTTGACAGCTGATGCTCTCTAGCACTATAAATGTGTGTGTGTGTGTGTGTGTGTGTGTGTGTGTTAGAGTTATGACACATGGGGTTATAATGCTCCCTCCAAGAGCCACAGACTACTTAGCAAAAACTCTAGTGAGACTTCCAAAACAGTGTAGGCTATTGCCATTACCCAAAGCTGCCTCCCAGAACTTGGACACAGGGCTTGGAGTAGTAGAGCTGGAATTAACCTGGAAGCCTCACCCCTGAGGACTAGCTCTCATATATCAGAAGGTGCTATGCAAATTGCCAAGAGAGAAAAATAATAAATAGTCCTATCCAAATATAAAGCCTACGAACCACAGAGGAAATTTCACATTCAAACCAAATCAATGATGAAACTCAATTTCAAGATTAAACCCTCACACGATTTTCCATTTGGATTTCTCAGCTTGCATATTGTCTCCTACACTCCATAGTTTAAATATCTTCTGCTTTCTTCTCTAAATGTATGAAGTGCTTCTTATTTTAAAACCCCTATTATGTTTAATAAAGTATTTCCTCTTTTTAGGCATAATCCTATGAGGACAGACTTCTGATGGTTTCAAATCATCCATATACATCTTCATCTAAAAAAATTCCAGCCATTCAATGGACATGGCAGTGAGGTTATGAAGAGGTCAAAAGGCGATCATCTTGACACTTCAAGTAATTTCTTATCTGCAGATAAATTTATATAATCTGGAGTCCATTGGCTCTTGTTCACAACTCTGGTCACTTATTAATTCCTCGGTATGAATGAATAAATTTTGTAAAGCACTTCACCTATTGTTATTAGTTTAAAGGAGAGAGTTAACAGAATCTATATTGTAGGCTTCATAAAAGAGAACCAATTCCTCCCATTTTTAACTACCATGTATGCCACAAGAGAGCACAGGAAAAGAAGTTTGGTTGATAAATAATACTTTAGAGAAACTCCATTTAAACTATTTTTATGTATATATTTTAAGAAGTTTCTACAGTAATAAGTTTCCATGTGACTTTTGCAAAATGAGTCCACACTCATGAGTATTTGAGGAACACAAATACACTCAATAGGCCTTGAGAAAGAACAAAGTGAATGAAGTAAGGGAGGGCAGAGCTGGAGCTAAGAGGAGATGGGAGGGGCTTGGAAAACCATCAAAATGCATTGTATGAAATTCTCAAAACATCAGTAGAAATTCTATTTTAAAGCAATATTTCAGAGAAACAATTTATTCAGGATCTTCCACTGTTCTTGAAGTGAGGAGAGCTGTACTTGTTTGGACTGTGAGATCAAGGATTAAAATGCCTCTCCAAACACTTAGCATGTTGAGCTTTGATGTGCACCATGCTTGAAGGAACTTAGGTGGAATAACTTGAGCAACTGGACCACTACATGTTCTAGGACAAGTAAATTTTAAGTTTCAGAGGTAAGTGCAATGTAACTCTGCTTAACTCCAGAACCCTTACTTTTGCCTTGAGGATGAAGCTCAGATGCATTCATTTCTTCTTGCAATGTAAAGCTTACATAAGTTCTTAGACTATCAAATAAGTATCCATTTAAAAATATTCACAAATAAAGAAAAGCCATTTTCACACCATTGTAGTGCATGACTGTGGTGTGCTTCAGACTTTAGGACCAGCTTTGGAAACATGAGACCCCACTCACAAAGACAAAAAAATAAATAAATAAACCAAACATTGTTTCCCATCTTACTGATAATCACATACTATATATATATATGTATATATATATATATATATATAATATTTTTAGTAATTTTGTTATCCTTAATCTTGAGTTTGCTTTTTGTAATCAATGCCCAGAATTTAATATATCTTATAACATGAAAATGAAGAAAAAAAGACTCTGTCAAGAACTCAGATGATTAAAATTCAAATCGTAGCTCCATCCCTCCCTTTAAAGTGACCTTGGGCAAATCAGTCTAACTTTGACATTTTTTCATCATTAAATTATGAGTAGTAACAGTGCCTACTTTATAGCTCTTCTAAGTAAAAAGACATCAAAACTTAAAGGGTATAACATTTCCTGGCATACAGTAACATGATTAAACTAGAAATGTCACGATTATAATGCTAAATACATACCATATTTTCTATTATCAACAATTTAGAAGTAAAGAAAATAGTGCCCTAAATAAATATTTAGTAGGTGTTAATTTTTAACATACAAGTTTCCACAATGTATATCAGCAACAGAACAAAGAATTGCCACTATATTAGGAAATTAACTAAGTTCTTTAGACATCGCTTGTTATGAATTTGAAATAACAATCAGAGTGTTAATAAGAACACATGAGTTAAGTTCTTTGAATAAATAGAAACAATTAGGGACCAAAACAAAGAGCTAAGTCATTAGAAAATATTTTATTTACTATTTTTATTTTATGTGTATGCGTGTATTGTTTGCATGTACGGAAGTGCACCCAATTCATGCAATACACACAGAAGTCAGAAGAGGGTGTCAGACCTCCTGGAACTGGAGTCACTGATGGTTGTTAGCCACCATTTGCATGCTGGGAACGGAACCTGGATCCACTACAAGAGCAGCCAGTGCAAAGGAAGCCAGTGTTCTTAATTGCTGAGTCATTTCTCCAGCCCCAAGCTAAACCATTTTTTTAAAAATTCATTTACTCTTTTCTATACATATGAGTTTTTGTCTGCATGCAGGTGTGTCCACTATCTGCAAGTTCAGTGGCACTGCAGGACAAAGGAGGCCATCAGATTCCACCGAGCTGGAGTAACAGAAGGTGTTTTATCAGCATGTAAGTTCTAGTAATTGAGCCCAAATCCCCTGCAAGACAGGCAATTGTTTCTAACCATAAAGTCATCCCCACTCTAAGCTGACTTTTCATGGAAATCATGCTGTAGTAGTATTCAACATTCCAGAATAGGAGAGAAAATTGTGTGTGCTGAGGCTGGAGGAAATGTTGGAATCTAGGTAGTCCTTTCTATCTTAAAGAATAGGGGTGTTTTTTAAGAGAAAATCAGAAGAAATTGGTCTTTAAGAGTAATTTTTTTAAAAAATAAGGAAGAGTCATCCTTTGAAGGTCAGTTAAAAACATGACAGAATAACTGAAATCTGGTGGAGGGGGCTATAGGGAGCAGGGAGGTGGGAAGCATCTACATTTGATTAAGGTGTATTATATGAAATGCACAAAAACTCAATAAAATACTAAAAATGAAAAAAAAACTATAAGAATGCTTCATAAAAGAACTAAAGAATATTAAACCATGAAATAAATAATCACAATAACTGAGCTGAAACTGATACTTCTGAGGATTTGCAGCCCCATCTCATTCTTGATTAGAAAATAAAAACTAACATGTACAGATTGTGGCTTCTAGGAAAGTTATTCAAACACAACCCAAATATAATGAATAAGTCTTAATTAACAAGCCAGGTGGTGTAAAGGAGTGATTTAGACATCTTTCAAACACAACAAAAATTCATCTATTTATATTGAATCATTAACATGGTTATTAGAAAAAAGAGACAGAATGTTAAAAAATTTAAGACATAAAATATGTATTTAGGAATTCTAAATGTTACAATACCAAGATATGAATATAGACAGAGTTTGACTAAGATCTTTTGAAAATATGTTAGAAAAGACTCAATGGATCTTAACATATATGGCAAAATGCATGAAGTCCTATGGGTAGGGCATGGGGGGGTTACAGATAGAGAAGGAGAGCTAAATATTATTGAGAATTATTTTATAAAATCCAAGAATATTCAGTAAAATATATTTTTGAAAAAAATTAAAACTGAAAGTACAAACATTTTTATTAAGCTTTTAAAATTTCACACATTTCCAACTCTAATGCAGACCTCCTCCTTGTCCATGCTCAAGCAAACAAGTTATTTTTAAATTTAAAAAGTCAGTGAATTTATTAAAAAGGCATAAAATGCTATCATTAATTTGTTTAAAATGATGATAATATACCTCATAAAATAAAATATTTTCACCAAAGTATTGTACCTGATTATATCTACCAGCTAAGTTAATTTCTTAATCTACAAAACATCTTGCTTTTCTGTATGACATATTAACTTCAGCATTTATAAATTTTCCATATTTTTTCAGTTGATTGGTGATAAAAGAATTTTCCAACTATTTATGGAGCTTCTTGATTGAAATATTAACCAAATAGTTTATCTCTTAACAAGAATTCAAAAATTTTCTATTATATTCTTATGAATGTTTTGGAAATATGTCATGTTGGAGTATCAACATGTTATTAATTTTATAACTACAAATGTATTTATATCCAAAATCATTATTGAATGTATTAAATATGTTATATTTGTATATTAGTTGTACCTAACAACAATAACCTACATAAGTAAACTCCTGGAGAAACTTTCAAAAATAATTCCCTAATAAATAAGAATCCTCAAAATACTTAAGGCAGGCTCATTTACTCTTTAATTTTAATATGCATTTTTGTTAATTTTACTGTTCACTCAGAAATGAAATCTAAGTTGTATTATCTAGGCTAATCTAGCTTTTAAAAACTTGAGCATTTTCAGTTTTGAGAAAGTTTAAGTCCAGCACAAAAGATAAATGTAGCTAGAGTCGTGTTTTGTCTACATGGCATGATGAAGGTTCACCCTAGCCAGTCTGCTTTCCATCAGGAGATGGTCTTACGGAGGCACAAATAAATGTGAGTCTGTGCTGTTGTTGCTACCTTGCATATTGCCAGTACTCACCACATGACATTGAACAAATTAATTGACCCCTTTGCCCTCATTTAAAAAAAAACTGTCAAATGGAAATCAACATAGTAACTAAGCCATAAGTTGATATGAGCATCAAATAATATCATATATTAAGGCAATTAGGGCTATGCCAGGGAGCCAACAAACTATATAGCTATTCACCTTTATAAAATAGTTTTTAAAAATAATTTCCCATATTCTTAAACAGAGTCACATAAAAAGGGAAATGTGAATGAAGGTCACATGATGTGACAGGAGACACTGTTCTCAATATGTATTGATCTTACCTTGCTTGTACCAAAAGACAGAACTATCTTATCCTTTTATTTCAAAAAAAAACAAGAGAAGTTGCCAAGCAGCCACTGATTCTGTCAGAGAGAACTTAGGTGTGTCACAGTGTAAAGAAACAGAAAATTATTATAGTTTCCAAGAACCCCAGTCTCTTATAACACAGGAAAAATGGAACCTGAGTTTCTTCAATCAAAGGCACAATATGATTAATGCAATGATATAAAAATACTTTCAGTATTTATTGGTCAAAGGAATAAGGAAAGATTGGACACAGTTTCAGAGATAAGGAATAATTTTATGAAGAAAATAACATTTAAGTATAACGAGAACAGTTAGATTTCAGTATCTGAAAATATGATTTATAGCATCATTCCATGTTTTCAATGGACTATCACAATCCATTTCTTCCCCTCAGTGGTATAAAGTGATCTCCATAATTATCTAATTGCCAATAAGAGACAGATTATGATTATGATTGTGGCTGTGGTTGAGCTTGCTCTCCTCTTTAACTGTCTTCCAATTAAATGAGCAATTTCACTGAAGAATCTTCTAACTCACTGACATTGGTAACCTAAACAAGATGTGGCTTTATCTGAAAGACAGTTCTGATTTTCTTCAGCAGGGCTGATAACGTTAAACATCCCATTAAATATATATCCACACATTAAATAATGCATCACTAAATTATTTAATATAGTGCAAAACTGAAGTAATGCATCATATTCTTAGATCTATGCTGGTAATGTTTTATAATTCTTATTAAATTGCACATTATGAGACATGAATTTAAAATATTTGGTAAACAAAAAATAAAAGCAAATGTTTATCAAAAAATTCTTCAGTTTGACTTTGTGCTATAAACTTTTCAATATGAGAGATGTTAACCAAAGAAAATACATTATTCAACAGGAACGCTCTGGCAGACCATGGTGACCTCAAGAAAGCTAGAAAATGTAGCCCTGCATACTGTATACCAACAAACACGTTAAGTAATGACCCGATTCTGAACTCTACAGAGATGTGTTTTCTTTAACCTTTATTGTTCAGTTCAATAGTAAGGATTCCATTCTCTATCCATCTTATTTTACCCAATTTGTCTTGCTAGAATGTCTTCAGATAACAAGATATAAAAGACTGTAGAGGGTAACTGTGGAATCAAATGTCCACTGGAAACTAAGGAATGCAACATAACATAAAAGAAAAAAAGTGCAGTTTTAAAGGAGAGAAATAGATTCAACCGAGCTCTGCCCTTTAGCGGCAATGTTAACTTGGAAAACCACTTCAGCTTCCTAAAGCTCATCACGGTTAATTGACTGGTGATGCCTTCTGTGAGTTGTTGGAAAGGTTAAATTTGATCACAGGCTTGGGATATTTAAATACTCATTCCCATACCTCACACTCGCTAACACAGGTTCTTTAATTCTCTTTGGAAATCATAAGCATGGCAACATATTTTAAACATAATCAATAATCTAAAAATTATTTCTCTTATTTGGATTTGCTTTTCTTGAGAAAAGGTCTCATGTAACCCAGGCTGGCTTTGAACTCCTTATGTAGCCTAGGATGGTGTTAAATGTCTTATCCTCTTGCCTCCATATATCCTAAGTGCTGGGGTTATAGACATGTGCCACCATATCCAGGATATCCAGTGATGGGGATCAAATTCAAGGCCTTGTTCATGTTAGTACAATGAACTATCAACGGAGATATAGTCTCACTCCTATAAGTTTAAACATTAAAGAAAAGAACACATCCAAAAGAGGATATTTCAATAAAATATAATGAAGGAATTTTACACAAAAAAATATAATTTTTTGCTTCTTACCTTCAATGTTCACTCCATCACCATCACTATTTGTTCTAGTTCCTGAACATCTCTTGGATTCATTTAACTCTCTCAATTCTTACTGCTATTTCATTCCATTAAGTTATTTTTAACCTTCATCAATCATCTAGTATATTGATAAACAACATCTTCATCTTTAAGCTGTAACTCCTTGTCTTTTATTATACAACATGTAATCCACTAACCACATATGGTTACTGAACAGCTCATATTTCATAACTAGCCAAAAACTCAAATATGCTGAATATAATGACCATCCTTCAGAGAATAAAATATAATCCAAATTGCAGAATATAGAATATTACACAAAGAATTTTTATTCTGACTACATACCAACTTCATATCACTTAGTTATATTGAATTAAATAATACAATATTTAAATTGTTTTATGTATATCCCTTTCATACTCCAGAAATTTTTGAAAGTAGGGCTAGAGATGTAACAGTTTGTAGAATGCTTGCCTAAGCAAGTATGGGGCCCTGTGTTTGATTCCCAGCAAAGCGTCAACTGGGCATGAAGGTACATGCCTCTGATCCCAGCACTCAGGATATGGAGGCAGAAAAACCAGAAGTAAAATGTCATATTTGGCTACATAGAGATCAAGACTATGTTATATAAGACCTTGTCTCACAAGTGAAAGGGAGCCATTGGGATAGTTCAGTCTGAAAATTCTTGTCCTTCAAGCAGAAGAACCTGAGTTCTATTCCCACCACTCACAGAAAAGGTAGGTCATGGTGCATGCTTGTAATCCTAAGGTTAACCACTCCTGAGCAGTGACAAACAAGATGATCTCTTGCCTCCATATGTACAACACACAAGTGCACAAACACATCACAAGAGTTTTTGAAAGTATGTATGTGAACTGCACCCTATTTCTGTTACTATATCGAACTTCTTCTTTTTATCTTACCTAATACAACTTCAGTTTTATCATCACTGTGCTAATGTTCTCAAATAGGATATCGATATCTAAGTGCAGGCCTGCCTCTCTGTGTGATTACAGAATACACTGAGAATTGTTCTGCCTTCAGGTGCACACTTTCACCTGCAAAACAATGATAAGTTCTTTGCCATCAATCACAAACCTCTGCTTTGTTTCTCATCATTATCCCACATCACACCCTGATCCAACACTGAACACTGGCCCCCTTAGCCACACTTGACTAAATTCATAAATGAGATCTTCCCTTGAATAACTTTATACTATTTAATTTGATCCTCTTAAGACTTATGAAAGCCCTTGTCTGAGCAAGTGGATTTTTCAAGTCCCTGCTGGAGGACTCAAGTCTCTAGAAAGGCTTTACTTATTCTAACTCACTATCCCTATCATGAAGTAGTGCTTACATTTATCTCTGCTAGTAACATTCAACAGATGCTTTTATCATGTCCTTATGTACTATTACAAGTTAGAGTAATATTCATGTCTCTGACATTAATACATTATATAAAAGGCTCATGCGAGAGGCTCTGAATTATTTGGTAAGCCCCCATATATTTTCTCTACCTATATTCTATTATTCAGTAATATAATTCCAATTCTTTAACAGAAAGATGAACACTTAACTGTGCCTGGTGAAATAGTGAGGATTCTGGGTTTTATTTGGAAACTTTAAAATCTTTGAAATATGATGAAATAGTTTACACCCTAAAATATGAACAAATAGGGCTGGGTGCAGTGGCACATGCCTTCAATTCCAGCTCTTAGATGGCAGAGGCAGATGGAATTCTGTGAGATGGAAGCCAGCCCAGTCTACATAGAGAGTTACAGGCCAGCTAGGCCTAAAGGGAGACCATGTCTCAAAAAAACACAAAACAAAACAATGTTGAACGTAACAAACCAGACACAGAGAAACTCTGCAAAATCTCAGTCATGTGCTGCAAAGCTCCAAAAGTTGTTCTTATAGAAGCAGAGCATAGAGTAGTGATGCCTAGGGCAGGAGTGACCAAGGTAAGAGAGAATTTGGGGGATGCTGGTGAAGGATATAAGTTTCTCTTAGGTAAGAGAAATAAGTTCAGGGGATCTATTATAAATGATAATGAGAGTTCATAATGCCATTGTGTTTCCAAGATGTTCAGACCATGGATATAAAGAGTTTTCACCACAAAATGATAATTAAATGGGATAATAGAATTTCATTAGTTTAGAGTATGTCAATTCACAAATACCTACTTCAAATCGTTATGATACACTCCATAAATAAATACAATTATTTTGTCTATTTAAACCAAAACAAATATAGTAAACTGGTCACAATACAAATACATGATATTAATAAATGTTTGTGTATATCTAAATAATACAGCCTTTTGAAATGCATAAAGTAAAATGTGGGCTGGAGAGAAGGCTTAGTGGTTAAAAACACTGACTGCTCTTGCAGAGGACTGGGGTTTGAATCCCAGCATCTTATGGATGCTTATCATCCATCACTCAAGTTCAAGGGTATCCAAACCCCTCTTTTTTTCATCCGTGGGATTTGCACTTCATGGGTGCATTTACATACATGCAGGCATAACACATATACATAAAATAAAAATTAATAAATCCCAAAAGGAAGGTAAAATGGTCACTCTACTGAAATAAATTAACATATCCATCATCTAACATAGTCAATTTTTTCATACTCACTTTTTGTGCATTTAATTTTTGTGGCAATAGGAGTTAAAGTCTATTCATTTAGTGGAAATCCCTAGGATGGTACAATTTTATTATCTATAGTAACCATGTTAACATAATATTCCAGAATTATTAATGAAACTATGTTTCTACTACTTTCGATCTTCTGACTTACATTTCTCTATGCCACCACAGTACCACTATTTTGTTCTCCAGCTTAATAAGTTTCACTTTCCATTTCTGGACTCCACATGTGATATCATGAAACATGTTTCTTTCTGGATAAGGTTTATTCATTCAGCACAGTGTACTCCAGACTCATCTATATTGTGGTGAAAGTCAGACTCTCCTTTACTTAAAGGTTGAGTATTATCTACACAATGGTGTATGTATAAGCATATATATATATATATA
>NW_008356004.1:651183-659092 GCF_000622305.1 Nannospalax galili
AGGGAGATAGTATAATTTCTTTATAAAATAGTTTAATGATAGTCACAGGTTGTTTCTATACCCTGAATATCATGAATAAAACTGCAGCAAACATGGAGTGGCAGATATTTTTATTCAGTGGTAGTTTCATTTTTCTGGATATGAACACAGCAGGCTAATAGGCTATATGGGTAGCTCTAGTTTCATTTTCTTTAGAAATCTCCATAGACTTTATTGGCTCTCCATAATAGAAGCACCAACTTATATTCCCAGCAAAAGTGTGTTGTTCTCTCAACATCCTGTGTAAGCAACAACACTTCATTATCTCTTAACTTTTAATAACATCCATCTTAATGTACCAGAACTCATTATCTCCCTGATAACTAAAGATACTAGACACCTTTTCAGATACTTTGTTTGCTCTTTAGATCTTCTTTGGAAAAAGGTATACTCAGGTCCTTTGCCCATTATACATTGGATTATTGATTATTTGTTTTTCTACTATGGTGTTTTATGATTTTATGCATTTTATATTATCACCCTATAAACATATATTGTCTATGAACATTTTCTCTAACCTACTAAGTTTGCTTTTGAAATTAAGATGCTTTCTTTTTGTGAAAAAGATTCTTAGTTGGGTGTAGTCTTGTTTATATATTTTTATTTCATTTTCCTTTCACAAAAGAGAACAAAGGTGTCAGATTCTCAAACAGAAATATAAAAAGGAAATTTTACCATATTGTACATTATTTTACTTAAAAATTTTTAAGCCACCCAAATATACCTGAAAGTTTGTCCATGTGAGTATTTTCTGTTACCCATTTGTTTTTCAGCAATAGAGGAGATTGCTCAGTGGTTAAAATGTTTGCTTTGCAAGCATGGGGACCTGAGTTTAGAGCCCCACTATCTTCATCAAACCTGAGTACAGCAGCATGCATTTGTAATAGCAGTGACAGGGAGGAGGGGACTGGTAGATTCCTATGTTTCATTTACCAATTTATTCTAATAAATGAGCTCTAGGATTAGTGAGAATCTCTGCATCAAATAGGAGGGTGGAGAAAGATAGAAGAAATTATCCATCATCAATCTCTGACCTCCATTTACAGGTGCACACATGTACATTCACTCCTGCACACATATGTATACCACACACACACACACACACACACACACACACACACACGCTGGGGCTAGAGAGATGGCTCAGTAGTTAAAAGCACTGTCTGCTCTTTCATAGGACCCAAGTTTGATTCCCACCAACCAAATGGAAGCTAACAACTGCCTGCAACACCAGTCCCAGGGGATCTGATGTCTATGAGTGCACTTATGTACATGCAGGCAATACACTAATACACATAAAAAAGAAATAAAATATTTTTTAAAAACATACGGGACAATTAAAATATGAAGAATGTGTTTGGAAGATTACGAGAGACCCATAAGATCAACAGAAATTGAAATACTTGATTTGATGATAGGAAGTAAAATGTTTCCATACTGTTAACTCTAACTTTCATTACAAGGTCTTCACCCTAGCTACATAAGGTATCTTCAGCATCTTTAGATTCTCTGTAGAAAATCTTAAAGTGGTTATTCCTGTTTTGAATATTAAACCTGTCTCCTCAACATCTCTTTACTGCTAAAATTCTGTGCTTAATTCCTGAGCCTCTCAGTTTCATTCTGCGAAAGTAGATAAAAGTTGCCCTTGAAGAGAGGAAGAAAAATATAGGTTTCACTTTTCTATTTGGGTTATTGATACTTTGAATCCAGTTAAACTGCTGCAATTTTCAGGTTACTTCTTTTAGCTTCATTTGTCCACATGAAAAAATTAATAGATGTCACAAGAGAAGAATGGAAAAGTCCTAGAGGCTAACCTCAAAGCTGTACCCTCTGTTCTGGCTACCTGGGTTGTTCTCTGATGCTTCAATCAGTTGGGTTTATATTATGTATAGATTTCAAAACTGTTTTCAGGAGAGATGTCTACTAAAAGTGGGTTAAAGGTGAAAATCTTCCAGTAACTGGATTTTGTTGAAAGTTTTTTGAGATAAAATCAATAACTCAGTCTTTCTAGTTGGGTAACATGTAGATGTTAGTATCACTCAGTTAGAAAGTAGCAGACATAAGAAAGAAAAGCCTGGAAAGGATGCATGGAGGTAATGCTAGGTAATAAGCCAAGATTATTATCTTACAAAATAGTAAATATTGGAGGAATAAACATAGTTGAAATAGGCAATGCTTAAATTTCATGGATGCTTATTATTACTGGAGATGTCATATTGAGTCACTTGATCACAACAAAACTACTTTTTATAGGGTTATTGTCAGCAATTTGTCTATAGTAGCAGGTCACACATGTGATATGTACACATGTAAGTGGAAACAAATATAACTGTATACTTCAGGTGAACACTTTCAGTGATACTAGGGTTTCCATCAGAACTCACTTATTCTACAACACCAAGACAATTTGTCAAGTGTTCTAAACTGCTGCCCCAACCAAACTTAGTCAAATGATTCTCACGTAATTTTGCTTCTAATATTGTATCTTCACAGTTTTTATAGGATAAGCGTGAGTGTAATATATATGATGTGTTATATTCCATTATTACATATTTTTAGGAAAGTGTATTTTTGTGGTCTTCCTTCCCCCATCTCCCTCACCTCCCTGCAACCTGTTTCCCTTTATACACTTTCTCAAGGGACACATAGGACATAAAATGAAAAGAAATTTTAGAATTAATTTGAATGTTCATTGTTTCAATGTATTGCAATGTGTTAGATTCGGAAGGACATTTAATTGGCATCTCTGATATCTTGTCTTCTCTATACTTGAAAGTATGTTTGGTAAAATTTATTGAGCAAACTATAAATCCCAAAGCTCACAGAGCCTAGAAATAAAGAGTTTTGAGCTGCTTTTTAACTGCCTGCTACATGATCTTGTTTCCCCAGTAGATAGTGAATTTTAAAATGTATTGATAGTATCCAAATACAAACTATATTCTTAGGTTAGCTCTAGTCTTCCCAAACTAAGTGCCATCATTTGGCCAGAAATTTAATAATAAAAACACAAGTCTTGAGTGAATTTATGTATTAAATCTGTCAGATGCTTAAGAGAATTTGGAGAGGTCTAGGGGTCAAAAATATTTTTAAATGGATAACTATTCCAAAGGTCATAAGGTAAACCCAGAGCCATTAAACTAATTAGACTGAAAACCTTGATTTAGCAAATGCAGTTTTCTTACTACAAGCTGCATCTGACCTCCCCCAGGATTAGAAATGATTTCTAATACTTGTGACATTCAGATGATGTCTGTGTAACTTTTCTTCAGTGTAAGAGGGCAAATTTTCAACCCTGAAGACGGCCCATTGTCCATCTTCTAGCACCCATTAACAAATTCGTAAAATTTCTGAGTGTTTTAAGGTACAATTGTCTCAGTAAATGGAAATATGTTCTTTCATTAATATCTAGCTAGTGTACACTAGAATTTTGGTAATGGGTAAGACTGCTGTGAAAATAGCAGGAAAAAACATTTCATTTACTGTTCAAGTTTGATCAAAAGTCACACAATATACATACTAGATAGAACACAATACTAGCTTTTCATCAAAGCTAGTTACTTTTATCAACATATGGAACTAATTTTTCTTAAACATATAACCAAAAGCATATTAAAAATCTTGTAAAATTATGGAGAGGTGAGAAAATGAGTAAACAATCTATTTTAATATATATGTATATGTATATGCTAAGATATTTTATCTTATTTTGGATTCTAATAGGTTAAAGATGACCTAGAAGGTGTTGTACATTGGGAAATTATAAGATATGTAAGGTGGAAGCCTAATTCATCGTCATCCTTGTGCCTTTAAAACTAACCAGGCAGTTATAATCATATCTTTCTGTCTGTAATCACTGCATGACCCAAGGTAGGGTTATCCCCACTCCTATGGAAATTTAAACTTGATGGAAAATCAAATCAGCCTGAAGTTAATGGACCCAATATACCAGCACCCAAAAGAAAAGGAGCCACTGAAATACTACTGTGACACTAAAAGAGTGCTAAGCCTTGAGTTTCAGCCATCCCCTCAATTCTACTAGCTACTGTAATATATTTCCAATACATTATTTTTAAACATTGTAAATAATAATAATAGTAATAATAATAATACGAACTCAAACATGAAGTCAGTAGAAGCAAAACAGAATGCCATGTCCTCTGTTTCTTACATATCATTCAGTATGATAGAGAGTTGAATGCCAGAAATCCTGTGGCTTAGTCCTGGCTGCTGAATTTCCTCAACTATATTATCTTCAAGAGGACTATTCTGTCTTAGTCTGCTTATCTTCCAAATCAGACAGTAATTCCACATATCTTGTAAAGTTCTTAGAATTAAGCTAGCATAATAAATTGTTAGGTTCACAATCATCACATAGACAAACCAAAATTTTAACTTGCCATAAAATTGAGGAAATTTGTCCTGTACAATATGATGTTTTGGAGTACAGACATATATTTTTTGATGACTAATTCTAGATAATTAGTCAATGAGTTACCTTATACAATTACCAGTTTTCTATGAAACTACATAGCTACAACCTTTGCAGCTTTCAAGAATATGATAAAATGTAACAGTCACTCTGCTGTGTGGCAGATATTTTGACCTTATTGCATCTTTCTCACTGTAGTTATCTGTCTGTCCTTTGACTGCCATATGTTTACCTTTTGCTGTTCCAATCTACCCATCCCTTGAAAACCACCGTTCTGCACTTCCCTTATATAAGATTAGTTTTTGCATATTTTACATATGAATGAGATCATATATAGAAAAGTATTTGAGTGTTGTCTGTTACTCCCTAACCATCATTGATTCGTAATTATGTGCAGCCAAAGAGAAAAGAAAGATTCATAGCTGGAGCAAATCCAAAAGCAGAAGACAATAGGGCCAGACTAAATACTTGAGTTCTGGGGGAGAAAACAAGCAGAATTTTCATAAAGAATTGCTTTTCATTTCAAAGATTCTTTTGAAAAGTGCTGTACCCATTTTCAAAGGTAGTCTATACTTATAACGAAATAATCCTCACAACACAGAGTATAAAAATCTTATACTCTGTTCATGCAGAGTTATTGAAAGAGGAAAAGGCTGTTTTACACTAAATGAGGATTGAGCTGTGAATAGCTGGAGATTTTAATTAGGCAGTGCACTGACGGACCATGTAATAATATCCTGGCTACTTCATTTCCTTAGAGAAATGGAAGCTATGGTAGATCTTCTTGAAAGAATACATATTTTAGCTTAACAAGATTAAATTATGCCAAACAATAGAAAGAAATCTTTAACTAAGGAAAAAACAAAATATAAAAACAGTGATCCAAGAAAGATAAACTTGTGGTTTGGTGCCCATCAAAGTGAAAAAAAAAAGTTATTTCATAACTTTTAAAAAGTTATGGTTTACTAAAGACACATAAAGTAAACCATTTCCTGTTCCATATTATGTATGTAGTTAAAACTAGAAGTGAGAAGATTTAAGCAGGGAAGGGAAGGGGGATAGGGATGCAGCAGAGTGGGAGAGTCAGACAAAATAAAGGGGGCATGAAAGAGCTATTTAAAACCTATCATAAAACCACATCAGAAAACATTATTACTTTTTAAAAAGAGGTTGAAGGTGATATCCATCATGACAGGAAAAAGCTATTTTTGAAGTACTGGATTGTTAAACAACAAAATAAAATCTAGTGCCAAGTTCAGAACCTATGAATTTTTTGGTCAAGAATGCCCTTGAGGCTCCCAAAATAATACAGGTTCTTATCATTACTCTTAGTTGCGCACTAGATTAAGATGATAAAAAGCCTGTTGCTGAAGATTCCACACATCTTGGGTACATGATACAGAAAAATCAAACTGGAACTGATCTAGAAGCTTTCTCCCTGAAGGCTAACTTTCATAGTACTGGAAAGTACTATGCAGGCCCTGGGGGAGAAAAAACATCAAGTCTTAACTGGCTTTGAACCCTAGGACACTAACCTAAAGGTCAAGATATGTCCACTCATGCCTATGTGTGCAATAGAGGTATGATAACTATGGGGGCAACCCACCACTCTCTGACTGGATTTGAGGCTGCAGCCACAGGGAAAAAAAAAAAAAAAAGTCCTATACTAGTTATTGTAAACTGGGTCAAAATCCTATGGCCAGGAAGGTTATATGCACTAGAGGAAATCTTAATACTGTTGTTTAGGTAAATTGGCATAGTGTCAAGCTGCCTTCTAAACGTTTATGTTTGTACCCATGGACAGTCCTACTCCAAGGTTTAATTAGAGATGCATCTCTTTCCAGGGAATGGTGGTGAATGCAGAGACTCATGGCTGCAGAAGATGATGAGAAAAAGCAACAGTCTGAGTGTTCAGCCTTAAACAAGACATTTATAGCATTCCATCTAACCATTGTCAAAAAAAAAGTGGAAAGAATGTAAGATTCAGAAGATGTGGAGAATGACTGTGAAATGCCATCTTCGGTGCAAGATAGGTTCATTGCCATAAGGAACTCACAATAAATACAGATGTCTGCACTGGGTCTGCACAAGAATGGGCCTTTCAGCAGCCAGAAATGAGTGGAGGAGGAGCATAGAGATTCCTACCATTCATTGCTGAATTCTGTGCTACTGATAGGTTGAGGAAGGGGGGAGGAGTTACTGAGCTCAGTTCTGTAGCCACTGGTGCTCCCATCCGGCTCTAATGCACAGTCTTAATCCACTGTTCACACAGATGGCACTTATCAAAGTAAATGGATCACAAAAGAGAATGTCATGAATCAGGAAAGGGACTGGCTGAGAAGGTGGGGAGATGATAGGTATGGGAGGGAGCTAAATGAGGTGAAAAAGGTTTAAAATATTTTCTCGACATAATTAACAAGTCATTTCATATTTTTAGTGCATCAAAAGTCATTAGGCTAGGTTATATAATTCTAAAGTTAGTAAAAATGAAACATATATGAATTGTTCATATATCATGAAACTTAAATTTATTGCAGAGATAAATGTATGCAAATAGATTTGCAGCACAAAGTACCAAGAGATATGGTGCAGAGAAGTAGAACATGTGGAAACCAAAAGGAAAGAGTTATTAAATCTTCCTGCATGAGAAAGACATGTATAAAGTGATACATGACCAGTGTTATGTGGGAGAGAAAATAACATCTAGGGTCTAAAGCTAATACATTATTGAAATTAATCCATCCAAGAGGACACTTCAAGAAAGACAGAACAGAAGAGCAGGGGTAAAATATGTCAGGACATGACTATGCCCTGGAATCAAGACTCTGAAGTTACCTGTAGTGAGATATGAACTTTTCTATTAGTTGATCCCCAAACTCAACACCAAGGAAGTGATTTTACAGTAGATATTGAACACTTAGAGTCATCACATTTTTATAGAGGAAATAAAGAAAATTATTCCTCCCCCCGTTACTTTCTCTAATCCGAGTATAATCACAATGTATTGGATCAGGAATAGAGACCTTAGCTCTAGAGTGCTTACAGGTTTCATTCTATAGCTACCTATTAGCCACACATGACTCAAAAACTGGTAAGCAAAATGTTGATTAATGAACCATATATTTTCCTGATAAAATATTCTATGAGCATTTGAGAGAACATTTCTGTATGTCAGCAATAAAATGTAGGATGTTATATCTTTGTGTTGTTAACATTAGCATTTATTAAGACCATAAAATATCTGTATTTAAAGGTTTATTTTGTATTTTAGTATCCAGATAATCTGTTTTCATGTACCAGATAATCTGTTTTCATGTACTTATCAATTAATCTGAATAATTCAATAGATAAGTAATTTGTTTTCATAATATATTGGTTAAAGCAGATTAAAACAGTTTCCATGGTAATATATATATATATATATATATATATATATATATA
>NW_008356004.1:659107-659993 GCF_000622305.1 Nannospalax galili
TCCACTCTGAAAAATCCATGGAAATAAAATAAATTTGCCAATGAGGTATCAATCCCACTACCACACAAAATGTTCACAAATTTGCAGTAAACATCTATGAATCCCCTAGAAATTCTTTTAATCATAAAGAGATACTCAATAATGACAAAAAGTATTTTTTTATTCAGTTTACTAAGTTTATTTGGACATTACCTGTAGGCGAATTTTTAAATAGTTACCATGTTTATTTATTTTCTCTATCAAAATGCAAATTTTCTTTTTTATGTTCATACTCTGCAGATGAATAGAAAAATCTCTCACTGAGACTGTAAAAACTGTACAGGAATAATTCAAAAATATAATTGAAGGTTATCGATGTGAATATTATACTAATATGGATTTCTGTATTAAATAATGCTCCTCATCTCAATATCCTTCTGCAGGGTCATCACTACACAAACCCCTAATGGATTCCAAGTTTATTTATGTCTGCTTTTCCTTGTTTTTATCATATTTTTTGCTCGTCCTTGAGTATTTTCTGTATTTTCTCAGCAATTCATATTCAACAAAGGTCTGTGTTAATCATCTCAACTCCTTTCAGGAGAAATATCATTGTCTGATAAAACCACTCATTCCACAATGTTAGTGAGTTAAGATACTCACTCTTGGCTGAAAGGTTTTGTTTCAGTGACAGTTGGCAAGAAAAGATAACACAGGTCCTAAACAAGAGTATCTGGAGCAGTGAGACGGGGAGGTGAGACTGAGAAGGAGAGGGGAATTTAAACCCTTTCCATCTTCTGTGTGTTCCTCGACTTGCAATTAATTAGTGGACATAGTCCTAAACCTGAAGGATTACTGTGTTTCAACACACAAACACACACACACACACACACACACACACACACAC
>NW_008356004.1:660072-663563 GCF_000622305.1 Nannospalax galili
ATTAGTCAGCCATATAAATCTCTTCAGTTTGAATTAAATGTATAACTTTATGAAAATCTAAATTTGGGACTGGGGCTTGGCAGACAGTTAAGTCGGTAAGGTGCTTCCAACACAGAGATGTTTGATCTAAGGCTGTTTGATCCTAGGTTGTTTGATTCAAGGAATCCATGTTAAAAATAAACAATAAACAACAACAACAACAACAAAAAAAAACTAGTGTTGGCCCTGCAAGTTGGCTCAGCTGACCTGAGTTTCATACATGGAACCCACATGAAGGGAAGGAAGAAGCAGCTCCTGCAGGCCATGGTCCTCACTCACACACAAATAAACAGATAGATAAATACAAGGGAAAAAAAATCTTGCTTTGGTAGTGTGTACGTGTATTCCCAGACTGGGGAAATGGAGACAGGAAGCTAAGCAAGGCTCTCTGAACAGCTAGCCCAGCCTACCTGGCAAGTCTCTGGCCAATGACACAACCACGTCAAGATCAAAAATAAAAGGTGAGCAGCACTTGAAGAATGACATACAAGGTTGTCCTCTGTCAACCACTTGTACACACATGTACTTACACACACATACATACACACACACACACACACACACACACACACACACAGCCCACACGAGTTGAACATATTTTAGTAATATTTTATGTAACAAATTATAATCATTAAATCAAAAATCATTTAATTATCTTTCTGTCATTGAATATGTTGTTTTTCTTTCTCATATGTATAGTTATGGAACATACTAATCTTTTTCATAAAATAGATGTAAATTAAAATATTCTTTGTATTTTTAAATGTTCCTAGAAACTTATTAAATTTATATATTTTTTAAAGAATTCAAAATTGTATGTCAATATTAATGGTAAAACAGCTGTGTAAACTTTAAGAAAGAACCAAAATAATTACTTTAGGCAAGATCCACATATGAACGCAGAAAGTAATGGACATATTCCACAGAGAAGGAATCACTGCAAAGCTTCACAATGTGTCTCAGAATATTCACTCTGATGTTTTAACAAACTTCTATTAAAATTCCATATTCCTTCTCTTTTCTCAATGAATATTTTTATTGAATTTTTGTGTATTTCATACAATATATCTTAATCTCACTTATACCCCTCCCTTATCTGCACCTCCCTGTAGCCTTCTCTCACCAGATTTCATGCATTCTGTCATGTATGTTAAGGCCTATCAAGGCAAGATTGTGTACCCAGATGTCCCTCAGTGTGAGTTCATTCACTAAAATCTAGTCAACCCCTATCTTGATTCACTCACTTAAAAAGATCAACTCTCCCTTACCCAGCAATAACCAGTTGCCAATAGATCTTAAGGTTGTGACCTGCTATCCATTTCCCTAGTTCGATGCTTGTTTGATTTGGTTTGGTTTGGTTTGGTTTAGTTTTGGTTGGGTTTGGTTTGAGTTTGGGTCTTGTGCATGTTGACACAATTGCTGTAAGTAAGTTCATATGAGCAAGTTCCCAGAGGCCTGAAAGACTGTTTCTTTATGATCATGAACCACCCCTGGCTCTTACAATTTTTCCACTCACTGTTCCATAATGGTCCCTGAGTCATGGGTGGGTGAGGTTTAATATAGAAGTCCTAGCCAGGAACATGCCCTCTATAGTCTATTCTCTACACTTTGATGAGTTAAGACCTTCTGTCCTCACAGTCCCCTGGTGAGAGTTTTCAGAAGATTAATGTTCTCTCTAGACCCTGTTTCACTATATTCCATAAACCTTAGGTATAGAGCCTCCACTTTAGATGTGTCACTTAGGACTGGGCGTCTCACAGACTGTTGGGGACCCCTGTTGTGTAAATTAGCAGTCTCTCCATGTCCAGATAGCCCATTGGCTCAGCTTCATATGCAGAGACTCCTTTTATCAGCAGGGTGCCTTCCCAGCATCTTCCTGACTCATCTTTTGAAGTAGCCATCACAGAAACATGGCCTCTGGCTCTGAAACTGCCAGGTTTCCCTCTGTGATTTTCAGACAATGTCTGGCAGCCTGGCAGGAGCCCACCACCACATGTAAATGAGGCATCCTAAAAGTACCTATCAGCTAAGGCTTTTACCACTACCCCCACAGTATAAAGTATCCTGGTTTTCCCTCAATAATCGAAGCTGGATCACTAAGGCCTAGAGCCGAGCTGAGTCACAGAATAAAGGAGCTGTACCACTGACTGAGCTGAGTTCTATGTCTTACTGCCTACGATCCAGCCTTCCTGGAGCGGGCTGTCTCTTCGTAAGCCACGACTCACGGAAACCCAGCTTTCGCCGTCTCCGCACCTTCCCACACGATCCTGCAGCTGATGGATCTCGTATCTCGAGGAAGTGCACGGTGGATTGGGACGGAAGCCGACCAGGCCAGCCCCGGTAGCAGAGAGCCTCAACAACGTGGAGAAGCAGGGACCTGCCAGTGGCAGAGAGCCAGGGACCCAAACGGCAGACGCGGTGCAGGACCCGCTGCACCCCAGGGACACGCGCACACCCCAGCAACGCAGTGCACGACCCGCCGCACCCCAGTGGCCCACGGAAGACCGGCGCCACACCCAGCAGCTGGCGCCCCGAGATCCCCATATGCCCATATCTGGCGCCCAACGTGAGAGCCTCTGAACCTCGCGCCAGCTAGCAGCTGGCGCCCCTGAAACGCAGGATTCGTGAGTATCTCTCCCCACCAGGAGGGCAACACAAATCTCTTCTAATTTCCTCCTTTTGTTTCCGGTCTAAAGTTTTCACATGAGGACGGTAAAGACAGAGGAGCAACTGAGGTTTTCTGGTCAGGGCCACTCCCTGACATTAGCCGAAGGCCCCTCTGCCCCCTAACAACCTCCAACCACCTGCACAGGTGTAGACAAAAGACCTCTATCTATATATCTTTCTAATATAAAAATCTGGTGACGCAGCGGCCACGTAAGAGTCATTAGGACGGCCGCCAGTCTCTCAAATCTGTGGGAAGGGCTGTGCTGGGAGCCAAGCAAAATACCCTGAGATCTCAATTTCAGGCACGTTTTCTTGGAAACCATCACTTCACCCCACTTTTTCTATCCTAACACTGCTAGAAAAGTCCCAAAAGTTCCAAGAAATCTCCTCATAAGCTTTGGAGTCAGCTTCTAAGGTAAACTTCCCTAATCACTTTTGTTATCATGCCCCCCCCCCAGGGCATTCAAGCCACAGCTAAAACCAGTTCAGTGAGAATTTAAATTAACTAGCCCCTGCGGAGCACCTGGGAGTTCAAGGTGGCTCCTGGCCAGAACAAAAGATTTAAAACCACCACCTTTTTTCTGCAGCCTAAGGCTTCTGCCTGTCAGAACAGTGTCAGGCTGCTGCAGAACATTAGACATTTCCCTTTATAATGGGAAATTCAACATCACGCCAGAAAAAACTCCAAATTCATTACCTTAGAGCCTTACTTAAATCAAGAGGGCTTAAGATCTCCCAAAAGGAAAGCTTAAAATTTTGGAATGAGGTGTATCAGTTTGCGCCCT
>NW_008356004.1:663814-664814 GCF_000622305.1 Nannospalax galili
AAATTAACTCTTACCTCCCTCTTGCTGATTTAACAAGCCCAGGTATTAACACACAGACTTCAAAATCTCCCAAAGATCCTCAGATAAATCCCCCTCCCCCTTCACCTTGGCTACCACCGCCTGTGGCGCTGTTCCAGCCATGCCCTACAGCCACAAAGCAAATGTGTAATCTTAGGGATAGTGGAAGTTGCCAGCCTCAGTGGCCTCAGGACCCCCAAATCCCACCGGTAGAGGCTTTTCCTGTTAACTTACAAATAACAAGGCAATGCCCACTAGCCTGGTACCCACTCCCAGCAACAGAACTTAAAGAATTATGCCAGGCTGTCCATGAGGATGGAATTCATGCTCCATGGACAAAATCTATACTACAAACATTTGATACTAATCTGCTTACCCCCCAGACTGGAGGGATATCTGTAGATCTACCCTCCCCAGTCCATTATTTGTACAATGGGAGGCTTTATTTAGAGATGAATGTCTAATGCAGGCTAAAAGAAATGACACTCATAATCAGCAGCTAAGACCCCAACAAGGGCAGGATCCACCACCTTGATTCATAGATTGGAACTATGAGCAGCTTTTTGGTCAGGGCAACTTCTCCACAGGAATCCAGCAGGCTGCAATTCCTGCTGGTGGTTTTGAGCAAATTAGCTTATGTGCATTACAGGCTTGGGACCGCCTAACCCCCTTGTCCACTGGGCCTGGAGAAACTTCTTCATTAACTTTTTTAAAACAAAAGCCAACTGAGGCTTTCCCAGACTTTATACTAAGGGTGCAATCCAGTTTAGATAGAAAAATAACAGATCCTGCAGCCAAAGCAATGCTTTTAAACAGCTTGTCTGGGAAGGGATGACCCCTGAGCACAGACAAGCATGCCAGGGACTAAAAAATGAACATTATGACAAATGGATTGTGGCCACCCACGATACTGGGACTGCCATGTACCAAGCCTCCTCCCTTGCCCAAGCCCTTGTAGCCAGAACCCAATCCAACTCAAAAT
>NW_008356004.1:664977-665899 GCF_000622305.1 Nannospalax galili
CCCCTAGAGCCTCCTTCTCTGTGATCGTCATGGCTGTCTTTACCATGCTTAACACCAACACTTCGGACAGCCCCCACTCTCCCTAATACCATCTTCTAGAGATTTTGTATCAGAGAAGCATTTCAAGGAAAAAAATCAGATCCATGGGACAATCCCTGGAGTATTAGAGTAATCACAAAATTCTACTCAGGTGCATTCTCTAGGTACCCCACAGCTAACTTTCATGTCTCTCAACAGCTTGCACCTGCAGCCAAGTCTGTGCTAACTCATCATAATATTATTCTACAGGAAAGACAAACAGAGGACCAAATAAGATCGACTATGTCCTGGAACAAGTCTAACTTTCTTCACTTCACCACCTACCCCAATGTCTAACTGCCTTCTTTTATGCATCCAGCAATAGATTTCTACTGACAGCAGTACCAGTTACCACCCTTCTCTACCCAGGAACAGAAAAAAGATTTCACTGACTCTCATCTAAGTGGATTCAAACAACTGGCTAACCATTCAATTTGCATTTTCAGCAGCAAGCCTACTCATTACAAATGCCTCACTAACTCCTCTCCCCAGTACAGCATGCATCGCTCCTCTTTTCCTATAGAGCAAGGAAAAGCCCAAAACTGTGTTGATTTCTTTGTCCACCTTTTGTGTACCAGTAATGTTTACATCTCAGGAGCTGCCAGCAGAGAAAGATCTTCTTCCCCCTGCTGGTAGAGATCGAACTTACACTCTCCCTGGATGCTGGAGGCGTTGCTATGGCGACAACTGCTACAAGCTGCACCTGATCCTGCTCTGGCTGAGACAAGCTGAACTAATCAATAACATCTGCAACTGAAGCCTGAAATCTCTCCAACAAAAAATGAACTCTCTCGCCAGGGCTGTGCTCCACAACAGAAGAACATTGGACTTGATAACTGCTAAA
>NW_008356004.1:666667-670458 GCF_000622305.1 Nannospalax galili
CGGCGACTCACCGAAATCCAGCTTTCGCCGTCTCTTGCACCTCCCCTCGTGACCTGGTGGCCAACGGGTCCCGAACTTAGAGAGTGCACGGTGGATTGGGACGGAACCCGACCGGGCCAGCCCCGGTAGCAGAGAGCCTCAACAATGCGGAGAAGCAGGGACCCGCCTGGGAGCACAGCGATCAGTAGAGTCGCCAGCACCCAGTAGATGTGGAGACCCACAGCAACATGGTGCGGGACACGCGCGCACACCAGCGGCCCACGGGAGACCGGTGCCACGCCCAGCAGCTGGCACCCTGAGATCCCCGCACTCCCATAACAGACATTTATTCTTTGGGTGTTACCAGTTGTGGAACTCTGTAATAGTCCCCATCTGTTGCAAAAGAAGCTTCATTGATGAGTGGTGAATGGTATACTTGTTTATAAATATGGTGCGGGACACGCGCGCACACCAGCGGCCCACGGGAGACCGGTGCCACGCCCAGCAGCTGGCACCCTGAGATCCCCGCACTCCCATAACAGACATTTATTCTTTGGGTGTTACCAGTTGTGGAACTCTGTAATAGTCCCCATCTGTTGCAAAAGAAGCTTCATTGATGAGTGGTGAATGGTATACTTGTTTATAAATATAAGGGTGCATATTTAGTATACAGTAAGACATTACATTTGTCTAGGCATGTGTCAGAGATATGTTCACAGGGCCATACATGAGTTTTCTCTGATTGAGAAGGCCTTAGGTCCATTGAATAGCTGTTGATTATCCCCAAGATAAAAGTGCCCCTACTGAATTGTTATAGTTTGTTATACTGGTTACTGTTGTAGTTATTAGGCTTTAAAGCTTAGGTTGGACCCTTGATTGATTTTTCTCCCTTAGCAATTGCATGTTATCCTCTACAACTATATCATCTGTCTTCATGGAGGAGGCTTCAAGGTCATTTCCAGCTCCTTTGCTCCAAGTCCAGTGTCCAAATTATGTCTTGTCTTGCCTTATCTTCAAGTTCTAGGAGGTAATCAATAGCCTATGTTAATTTGGCAGTGTCTTGGACTACCTTGATCAACAGCACAAAGTGAAGTTTGACACTGTTTCTTATTATATAGCCCTCAAGTATACAATTCACCCATGTTCAGATATTGTATATGAATTTTTATTGCCAAACTTACTTATAAATCAGCACATCAGCACTAACAATTTTCTTAGATATTGTCTACATATTTCCTTATTCATTGGGACTGAGAATTTTATTTAGAGAATGTTACCCTGGTATTTTTCCAAACTATAACACATATCAACATGGAAGTCTGATCACTGTTCCCTACACACTACATTTTCTCTAAATAAAATAGAGAAAGCAATTAATCAGGATATGCACAAAATAATCATTAGAATTTACTTGTATAAATACATGGTATAGTAAATAAGCATCTAATTTTAAAATAAAATTTAAGGTGCCAAGCAAAATAATTGAAGAAACCTTGTTATAAATTGTGTAATATTCAGTTTAAAATCTTCAAATAAATTTAGGCAATAAAGAAAATGCACATCCATAATGATGTAGAAAACTGAAACTCAAACAAAATCTAAATAATTATTTTAGATAGGAAAATATTTCTTAACTAAAATTTCTGAAAATATCTTAAAGCTTCCAGCTTATGATATGTACCCAAAATAAACATCAACAATGTTGAGAATAAAGCTCTCAGTGGAGGGCACTAGTCTATGAAGAATACAAGCCTGGGTTCCATCTCCAGCTTCCCTTCACTTCACTCTTCCCATAAACTCTAAACAATAAATTTTGAGCATCTGCCATTCTACTTGACTAATTCAACAGTGAGAAATAAAACAATTCCATATATTGAAGTAATGGAATTGATCTCAATTGTCAGATGAGTCGAAAATTTCTCAGTAAGAGTAAGTACATGTAATTTTGGACAAAAAGGCAGCACAGAGCAGTTCAGAGTGCACAGCTGGGAGCTGCTCTAACAGGCTTCAGTTCTGCCTTTGCCATTTACCAGTTATGCAGCTAAGACCTCTCAAAATTTGGTTCATCATTTCTAAGTTAAATAAAATACTTAGGGCTCTCTAATTTGAATAAAATTGTTTGAGATAAGGTAGCACTCACTATATTTTAGTTATAATAACTAAGTTCTCAAACATTGGGGTGTAAGCATCCCAGCAGCAGCCAAAATTTGTGCCAACTCTGAATAACATCCTTTCCCATACCTGGTCTTTATTGGAACTATTCCAGAGAAATAACTATATTTAAGATGAAAAACATATTAAAATGTATGCTCCAAATAGGTTATTTAATGAAATCTTATTGGTAATTAATTTACAAAGTAATTAAGCAATAAATCTGCATCTCCTTATAACTATTTAAAGGAATGTACACATACATTAAAATGTGAATTTATTTACTGTAAGTTTGGGAAAGAATTATTTGTCTAATGAAATTTACTTAATAGTAGTTACAGTAGTCATATAAGGGAAAGCATTTGAGTCAGATTTGTACCACATAGAAAATTGTGTCTGTCTTAAAGCAAAGGAGTAAAAATAAAACTGTCAGTGCAGGACTGGAGAGATGGCTTAGTGGTTAGGAGCACTAGCTACCTTCCGGGGGACTCAGGTTTAGTTCCCAGCACCCACATGGCAGTTAACCACCTATAATTCCAGTTTCATGGGATCTGATGCCCTGATCTGACTTCCGTGGATATTGCATGCATGGGTTGCCTTGCATACATGCTGGCAAAATACACATATGCATAAAACAAACAAAACCCTCTCAACGCAGCATTTTTTAAGTCTAATTTAGTCAGAAGGATTTTTTTGTAGAATGTTTCTGCTAAATATTATGATGATTTTGATAACTCATCATCAAACAGTATGGGGAAACGTTGCTTAATTCCTTAATCGTGATAGATGATGAGCTTGCACCACTGAGCTGTTAGTTGTTTCTAGTGTAGAAAATGAATGGAAACAATTCACAAAGACACGGATTGCTTCTATTTTACCGTCTCTAAATTGATTTAATTAAAATATGTAAAGAAAATGGCACAAATTTTGTTAACCCAATAACCATCAATTAGACATTAATTTTAACATTTAAGTAATATTTTACAGGTTTTATGTCAAGTTGATAAGTTATTTTGGTTTTTTGGTCTTTTTGAGACAGTGTCTCTCTGTAGCCCCAGCTGTCCTGGAACTCACTATGTAGACCAGGCTGGCCTTGAACTCACAGAGATCCGCCTGCCTCTGCATCCGGAGTGCTGGGATTAAAGGCATCCACCATCACGCCCGGCATGACAAGTTATTTTTAAATCCCTTATTTTATGATATTATTTTTAAAAAGAAAACAATAATAATTATTAAATAGTGTAACATTATTACTTATGCACTTACTAATTACTGTAACAATTACAAAAACATTAAAATTGCAATGCTACACTACAATTGCTTTTAGTATTTTCCTTTCTTTCCAGGATTATTTTTTGCATATTTTCCCTATAAAATACAACATGTAAAATTTTATATCCAACTTACGTTGTGAACCTTGTAATACCAATTTCTTCTTACTATTACATGCTCCTTTTAATATTTTACTTATAATTTTTATTTTATGTGCATGAGTATATTGCCTACATGAAAATTGCAATGCTACACTACAATTGCTTTTAGTATTTTCCTTTCTTTCCAGGATTATTTTTTGCATATTTTCCCTATAAAATACAACATGTAAAATTTTATATCCAACTTACGTTGTGAACCTTGTAATACCAATTTCTTCTTACTATTAC
>NW_008356004.1:671569-675600 GCF_000622305.1 Nannospalax galili
TTTGTAATACTAATCATATGATTGCAGATTTATACAGTTATAATGTAAAAGTACTCCAAAAATATCATGTTAACTAGATGACTATATAGCTATTATATTTTAAAGGCCAAATAACATTTTTTCAGTCTATAAATCACACTTTGAAGGAAATTTCATTTATTTATAATCTTTTAAAAACACATTTTATTTATTTTATTATTTTATGTGCATGAGTATATTGCCTACATGTATGTAAGTGTACCTGGGTCATGTAATGCCTATAAAGGTTAGAAGAGGGCATTGGATAGCCAGGAACTAGAGTTCAGGATGGTGTATGCTGGGGATTGAAAATAAGTTCTCTAAAGAACATCCCCTAATAAATACTCTTTACAGCCACCACCACATTATGTAGTAAGTAAGCTTTATATGTTAGGTTTTAATTAAGAACTTACTTATAACCATCATCATTTTTTTAACCTTTTCCCGCATCAGATTTATTTTTTGCAAATTTCACATAATACATCATGATCATATTTAGATCCCTTCCTTTATCTGCACCCTCCCATAACACATATTTGTTTTCATACTTTTTATCATTCATGTTAGGCCTATTGAGGCAAGTTTGTGTCCCCAGTGTCCCTCAGTGTGAGTTCATTCACTGCAAGCTGGTCAACCTATCTAGCATCACTCCCTTAAAGAAAACCAATTCTCCCTCTCCCAGTAGTCATCAGTTGCCAACAGTTTCATAGCTAAGGTTGGGGTTTCTTACCAATCATCCTCCTTTCGTGCTACTTTTTGTCTAGTTTGAACTTCCATGGGTCTTCTGCACGTGGTTTTCATTGCAGTAACTTCATAGAAATAACTTCCCAGCTGTCTGGAAAATACTGTTTTCTTGGGTCTTCCACCACCCTGGTTGTTAAGGCTCTTTGCCCCATCTTCCACAAAAGTTCTTGAGCCCTGGGTGGCAGAGGTTTGATATAGGTGTTCCACTATGGTTCCTGAGCCTTAGGTGTGGAGGTTGCAAAGAAAATGTGCCAGTTAGGGCAAGGTACCTTGCAGCTACTTATTCTTTGATTTGACCAGTTGTGAACCTTTATAATGCCATTCATATGTTGCAAAATGAAGGTAATCTTTGATGAGTAGTGAGAGGTACACTGTCTGTAATATAAGGATGCTTTTATTTGACCTAGGGAAGTGACAGAAATAGGTTCTTCTCTAGGGGTCTATTGCCTCTCCAGCCAAGTTTATGTGGCTAGGATTACAATACCAAGCATGACTTCCCTCCCATGGAATTTCCCTTAAGTCCCCATTAGACAGCTTTTAATTACCCTCAAGATAAAAATGCCACTATTGCATCAGAAGAGACCATTTGATATGTCTGTAATTGTTGTGGTTCACATACTTTACACCTGGATATGATCATTGATTGGTTTTCTCTCTTGGCAGCTTAGAGTATGGTCTGACACTATGAAAGCTAGTCTTCAGGAGGAGGATTCCTGGTTAGTTCCAGCTCAATTTCTCCAATTCCTGTGTCTGAAATATGTCCTGTCTTCAGTAATAGAGTCGTGCCTTTGCGTTCTGGGGGGCAATCAAGGGTGTGGCAATAGCCTATACTATTTTGGTACTCTCTTGGACTGCCCTGGCAAACACCTCAGAGGATGGTTCCCCATGCATGGCACTGTGATATTGGTTGTATAGACATTAGCTATACACATGCACTCACATTTATATGTGTATATTCAGTAGACCTATTAAATATTACATTTCCCTCTTGTTTTTCACATCACTTAAGCATCATTTATCTCTCCTGTCTGTGACCTTGTATAGCACCCCCTCCACAATATACCACCCATTTCCCTTGTTTCCCCATTAATAACTCCCATCTCTTACTATCCCCTTCTCTCTAGCTCCTTCTACCCCCACCACAGTTACATTGCATTTTCCTGGCTATTGCAGGTATACCAGGATATATACTCACATCTGAGGATTTGAAGCTATGATATATATATATAGCTTGTTTGTATGAGTTTGGGATAACAGTTATCCCAAACTTAGTATAACAGTTTCTATTTATATCCACTTACCTGTAAATTTCATGACTTTGCTTTTTTTATATTTTTTAATTTGTTTTTATTAAGTTTTCTTGTTTTCATGCAGAATATCGCAAACAATCTGAATCATCTTTATAGCTCTGTCCTCTCCAGAACCCTCCCATAGCCACCCCTACTGGAACCCATATACTCTTTCCTTGGGTGTTAAGGACAACTGTGTAAAGTCAGTGCCCCCAGAAGCCCCCCAGTGCAATCCATCCACTTGTGATCTAGTCAGATCCCTCTCATCTATCTATCCAAACAACTATTATTTTATTTTTTAACAGCGTATAGGGTGGGGGTTTGTTTACAGAAGAGTGAGTGTCTCCCATTTATGGCTGCACTGGAAAGTCCACACTCAAATACAGACCCTGTGACTTCCCTACAACTGCAGAAAATGGTGAGAGAGGTGCCTCCTGGCATTCTTGGCTTATATACCCTTAGCCCCTCCCCCACATGCAGCTAAGATCCACTGATTGGGTGGGAAGGGTACCTGACTCCCCCATCAACTCTTTGAGGAGTGTGGGAAGGAGGTGTGACTATAGTTTGCTTGCACTGTGGTTGAAGGACACTTCCAGTTAACACTTTACCCCTTCTTCCAGCTTTTACATTCTTTCCACCAACCTCTTGTGAAAAAGTCCCTGAGCCTTGGACTGGGTGTGGGATGATCTTCCTCCTATTGTGGCAAGGCACTGAACTTTCTGGCCTCTTGCTTTCTTTACTACTGAGTAGAACTCTATAGTGTAAATGTACCACATTTTCATTACTCATTCATCAGTTTAAGAGACATTTAAGTTTTTTCCATTTCTTAGCTATTATGAAAAGAGCAGCAACAAATATGGCTGAGCAACTTTCTACATAGTAGAATGTTGAGTCCTCTGGGTATATGCCAAGAAATGGTATAGCTGGATCATCATATGGTTGCTTTATTTTTAGATTTTTTAAAAATATTTTATTATTTTTACTTTTTATATGTATGCATATATTGCCTGCATGTAGGTAAGTACACCCAGGTTGGGCAATGCTGGTGGAGGAGAGACGAGGTTGTGGGATTTCCTGGAACTGGAGTTGGACAGTTGTAGCTGCCATGTGGGTCCTGGGATTCAAACCTGGGTCTTCAGCAAGAACAGCCAGTGCTCTTAACTGCTAAGCCATCTCTCCAGCCTCCATTTTTAGATTTTTTTAAGAGTTCTCCACATTGATTTCCACAGTGGTCACACCAGTTTGCAATCCCATCAGCAGTGAATGAGTTGTGTCTCTTTCTGTAGATCCTTGACAGCTTTTGATGATATTTGTTTCCATGATCTTGGTCATTTTGACTGGGATCAGATGAAATTTTAAAGCTTTAAATTGCATTGTACTAATGGCTAAGAATGTTGAACACGTTTTAAGATGCTTCTTAGCCATTGTTATTCCTTTTTTGAGAACTCTCTGTTCAGATTTGTAGCCCAGTTTTTTAACTGGGTCAATGCTTTTTTGATTATTGTTATCATTTTTGTTTGTTTTCTGTTGTGATTTGGCTTTTTTGACAGTCTCCCTAGTCTCAGTCTGCCCGGAAGTCACTATGTGGACTACGCTGGCCTTGATCTCACAGAAAATTGCCTGTGTGTGTGTCCCCTTAGGGCTGGTATTAAAAGTGAACATCCCATCAGGCCCAGCTTAATTTTTTTTTAAGTAAGGAACAATTCATTCTTAAAATAATAACTGTGAACGATTTCAAATTTGTATCTCCTGATTAATGAACTCTATTCAGATGAATATGCTTTCAAAGTTAATTTCCTGTTTATTCTTTCATTTGTAAGTTAATTCTTTCATTCGTAATACTTGTTCTTCATGATACTGAACTGAGGGTCTAGAAATTAGGAATTGTAGGAGTCATCCTAGTCCTTGTGTTAAAAGAGAAGAGGTTTACATTTCCAAAATAAGTCTAATACAAGAAAGATAATTTAGATTCCAGATCTT
>NW_008356004.1:675753-679230 GCF_000622305.1 Nannospalax galili
GATTTTTTAAAAATATTTTATTATTTTTACTTTTTATATGTATGCATATATTGCCTGCATGTAGGTAAGTACACCCAGGTTGGGCAATGCTGGTGGAGGAGAGACGAGGTTGTGGGATTTCCTGGAACTGGAGTTGGACAGTTGTAGCTGCCATGTGGGTCCTGGGATTCAAACCTGGGTCTTCAGCAAGAACAGCCAGTGCTCTTAACTGCTAAGCCATCTCTCCAGCCTCCATTTTTAGATTTTTTTAAGAGTTCTCCACATTGATTTCCACAGTGGTCACACCAGTTTGCAATCCCATCAGCAGTGAATGAGTTGTGTCTCTTTCTGTAGATCCTTGACAGCTTTTGATGATATTTGTTTCCATGATCTTGGTCATTTTGACTGGGATCAGATGAAATTTTAAAGCTTTAAATTGCATTGTACTAATGGCTAAGAATGTTGAACACGTTTTAAGATGCTTCTTAGCCATTGTTATTCCTTTTTTGAGAACTCTCTGTTCAGATTTGTAGCCCAGTTTTTTAACTGGGTCAATGCTTTTTTGATTATTGTTATCATTTTTGTTTGTTTTCTGTTGTGATTTGGCTTTTTTGACAGTCTCCCTAGTCTCAGTCTGCCCGGAAGTCACTATGTGGACTACGCTGGCCTTGATCTCACAGAAAATTGCCTGTGTGTGTGTCCCCTTAGGGCTGGTATTAAAAGTGAACATCCCATCAGGCCCAGCTTAATTTTTTTTTAAGTAAGGAACAATTCATTCTTAAAATAATAACTGTGAACGATTTCAAATTTGTATCTCCTGATTAATGAACTCTATTCAGATGAATATGCTTTCAAAGTTAATTTCCTGTTTATTCTTTCATTTGTAAGTTAATTCTTTCATTCGTAATACTTGTTCTTCATGATACTGAACTGAGGGTCTAGAAATTAGGAATTGTAGGAGTCATCCTAGTCCTTGTGTTAAAAGAGAAGAGGTTTACATTTCCAAAATAAGTCTAATACAAGAAAGATAATTTAGATTCCAGATCTTCTATTCACTTCCTATTACCTTGAAAAATAACACGTGCCTTAACAAACACCTTTTCCAGACACTCTCCCATACAGCAATAAATTAGGAAACACTTGCCATCTTCGGTAAAATAAAAATTGAAAGAGAAAGAAGGAAGAAAGCAAGGAAAAAAGGAAATAAAGAAGAGAGAGAGATAAGAGGAACTGCAAAGTGTTCATATGTTATCTAACCCAGAAATGCATTTAATTTTGCTTTGATATTTACCTGTCTAGTGACTCAAACAAAGACCAGGTTCCTCATTTCATAACTGTTGCTTTTGAGTTGATAATTACCTAATACTAACTCTCAGATTCAAATTTATATAAATAAGACCTCAATTTAAGTTTCTTCTCATTTAAAAAATTTTATGTATTCACTTTTTTGCAATATTAAGCAATTAGGCAACATGAAAATGGACTAGGAATGGTAGTGCCCATAAAAATATCCAATGAGGTACTTATTAAGGTGATATTTTTGAAAACTGTAATTTTTATTTTTTTTATTTTTTGAGGATTTCATACATATAACAATGAAATATTATCCTCATTTCCCCTACAACGCCAATTTTGTCTCCTCCACCATGACCCCCTCCCAACTTTGTCTTCTTAAAATTTTTTATTTTACATGTATGAGTCTGTTGTGTTCATATAGGTAGGTGCACAACATGTATGCAATGTCCAGAGAGGTCAGAAAAGGAAGTCAGAGACCCTGGAACTGGAGCTTCTGACAGTTGTTAGGCACCATATATGTGCTGGTAACTGACCAGGTCCTCTGGAAAAGCAGCCAGTGCTCATAGCTGCTGCGTTATCTCTCCAGCCCCTTTTTTATATTTTTGGTAATCCGCTAAATCCAGTTAATGTTGCATCTGTGTCTGAGTGAAGGGTCTGAGCCCTTTCACTGGAGCATGGGAAACCTACCAGGAGCCACATCCTTAAAAAGACAGGATTCTTCTTCCCCATTGTCAATAGTTATGTGATAAATAGTCCTGACTGGAGATCATCTACTCCATCTATATTAGGGTTTTGGATGCCTTGATCTTGAGCAGGTCTTGTGCAAATAAAATACAACTGCTGTGAGTTCATGATTGTGATAGCCATGTTGTATCAGGGGACAACATTTTATAAGATTCCTCCCCATCTTGCAGCTTACATTCTTTCTGCCTCTTGTTCTGTGATGTTCCCTGAGCCTCTGTGGTAGTGCTATTACTATAGATGTCCCACTTAAGGCTCTTATTCTCAGCACTTTGACCAATTATGCATCTCTCCACTAATTTTTGTCCATTCCAAAAAATCTCTCTGACCAAAAGCTGAAATCAGCTGAAATCTAAAGGCATAAGTATAGATATTTAGAAGAGAATTTGACATCATATGCATTTGTCAAAATAAAAATATCAGGTTCTACCCTTGCACTTAGGATGTCCTCATATATGGGATTTTTGACAAGGATTCAGTACCAGGCATGAAATTCCCTCTTGTGGAACAGGTCTCAAATTCAATTAGAAAGCAGTTAGTCTTAGCCATACCATTATTTTACCAGTGGGCACATCTTGCCTGAAAAGTCAGTATTGCAGTATGCATGGTCCAACACTGGGTAAAAACACTGACGTATTTTCTTCCCCCAGCAAGCCTGCATAGTACCTTCTAGCACTATAAAAGCTAGCTGACCAGTAATACACTGTCTTTCCCTTGGGGACAAAAATCAGACTCTACAGGCCATATTTTATATATAAGTGAGTACATTAAATTGGGTGGAAGGCAGTGAGAGGAGGTGCAGATAGAGGAGGGGATCTAAATACTATAAAACTATGTTGTATGAAAATCAAAAAATGCAATAAAAATTAAAATAAAATAAAATTCTAGCTAGCAGGGAAGAAGTTTTTCAGTTGGTTTGAGATTGACTTCTCTGTGTCCTGTATGCAAATTGTATGGTGTCTTCAGAAACAGTGTTTTTCAAAGTGGTTATGGTGGATAGCCAAGGGCAATAACAATATCCTGTGTTATTTAAGAGACGTCTGGAGCCTACCTGACCAGTAATTGTATAGCGGTATCTCATGCCTTATATTGTAATGTTTTATTTAATAACGTGGCTTTTGGAGGAGACATTGTCCACCCCTGAAACTGCAGATTTTTAAAGAAATCATCAAATAGATTCAGAGATTCCCAGAAAATTCTTAATGCTACAAATTACCAAAAAATTGGTGATATCAAATAGTCTTCAAGCCTCACTATTGTTAATGTTTGATAGACTTAAAAATCATACTTTCTGATTGTTAAATGTGAAAAATAATTTAAAATAAATATTATTGTTAATAGATTTGTATGAAAATGACCATTCAGTCGGTACCTGAATAAACATCCAATGACTTCCAAATAATTGAAAATTAATAACATCTTATTATATACACTAAACAATCTTTTTTTTTAATTTTTAAA
>NW_008356004.1:685780-696379 GCF_000622305.1 Nannospalax galili
TATTGGTTCCCCAGCTGTCTGGGTCCCCGAGACTAGGAATGGCGCAGGGCCCAAACTAGGAGTATAGAACGGCGGGGGAGGGGATGGAAGGGTGAATATTGCTTAGGTAGTCCCGGCGCGGAGAGCTGCGCTATAGACTTTCCCCAAGAGGCCTGAGGATAGTAGTGCAGGCTAGGAGCTACACTAAACAATCTTAAATAATCTCATACTTGTACCCCTAGGGTCATTATGAATCAAATTAATTTAAATAATAAAAGGAAATGATGTGTTTCAATAAATTGAATAGTAAGTAAATCTAATTTATATTGTATATAAGTATCAAAGAAATGAGAGCCTAATCTCCAGTAAAGTGCAAGTTATTAATCTGTCAAATTATGTACCCAATACCTACATCATATCCACTTTATTTCTACTAGCTCTGCAGTTCTCAATTCCCCAGGTAAAAGGTCCTTTATTTGGTTCAGTTCATTTGAGTTTTCTGATTATCTCAGTACGATTGAATGAATAACGAAAAATATCATTTCTACACACAGGCACCTATGGTGAATCTATGTGGCCACATGATAGGTCTGCATTAACTCCTGAAACTGCATTATTATTCTGACCCTTCCTCTTAATATAACAAAGAGAGTAGTCTCTGTCCTCTGTTACATAATGATTATGAGAGGTGTTGTCAGTGTGGCTATTTTCCTCCTTCTGCTAAATTTCGTGACTGATATATCTCCTGCAGCTGATTTTCATCTTGATAGCTGATGTCTAGATTCTATTTGAATATAATGACTTGCTCCTATTCTCATTCCAGGAACAGAAATATGACTTTATTTTATATGTACTATACGTTCTAGGAACTAAGAAATTTTCCATTATGTACCTATACAGTGCTCAACTGTGGCTATTGAAATTCTGCTTTGGATTCTTGCCTAGTTGATGGACAAAAGCTGTAAGAAAATCTTTAGAAAAGAATGTAAGATTGAAGTGATAGATCAAATGAGCATAGATTGCCAGGAATTTTCAGTGAAAAATTAATCCCGGTCAGTAAATCCAAGTTTATTCTAACCCAGATTGACTTATTCATGGCGTCAACTAAAATTATTCTATAATGTGATCACAAGCATCATTTAGGTATGTGACTCATTTATCAATGAGACTCATGATCTCCAGAAGTTTCTAGAATCTGTACATAGCTCTGAGAATGGGAATGGTTAGAGGCTCTCATCAAAGACAAGGTTTAGACTTAACCAGAGATTATTGTAGAAGGAATCAAGACCAAAATGCTTGGCTATAAAGTAATTCAATCAATCTTATGTTTAAAGGAAGATTGTAGAAAAAACCCTGACCAGTCATGAAACATCACCCCTGATGCTGGAACTTATCAGAGCATTGCTAATCCCTGTTTCAAAATATGGCCCCAGAACACACCACCCTGAGCAATAAAGTGATTCCTGTTTGGCAAACAAGTCCCTCCATTTATATCAGGCCCTAGGCCTTTTACAATGCCAAGGTGCATATACTTATACCACTTGATGTAGTGTTGTTGCTCTGCCAGTTTCCATAAGTCAGTTCCCACCCTTCATTGACTAATAAAGTCAACTTGGATTGTTGAGGTTGGTTGCTTCCATTTTCTGCCTGAAACTCTTTCCACTCCTATTCCTAACAGTGTTAAAAAGGGTACTTATATGTAAATCTCCCATGTTCATTAGGAGTGTAAGCAAAAATATCTAGATTAGACACAATTTCAAAGATGGGATAGATTTTTCTCAGTCTCGTTCCATTGTATCAAGAAAATGTGTTGCTTCATGGTAAGAGAGATGCATTGTTATAAGAACACCAAACACTCTCAAATATTAGAGTGTATTTTCTAAAATTAAAAAAAAATTGAGATGGGAAAATGTTTCTGACAGGTTTCTTCCCTGATTTTCATCTGAGAAAAGAAAATTCTAAGGTATTATAATTTGGTTTAAAAATATGGTGCTTCCAAATCTCCAAGTACAAAGACACCAATTGACTGCCAACAAGTATCAGTAGAGTATGAATAAGCAGTAGATTCTGACCTATACAGATGGGACTAGAGCTGGGATCCAATGACAAATAGTTACAGAAATGAGATTCGGTAATCAGGGTAGTCCAGGGAGAGGTGCTGATTACAAAGCCAGAGATAGGAGAAATTTGCCTTTCTAACTGGGAGACAGGAAGACAATTAACAGGTATGTTTATAGTATGGTTGTTTATATTTAAATGATAATATCCAGTATAAAAGCACCAGTTACTACACAATGTTTACTAATGCATATAAATTTTAATAAAATATGTACACTTTTCAAATTAATTTTTTAAACCCTATTATTCCACAGAATGCAGTTAAAATATGAGGATTTAAATTTCATGTATATATGTATATAAAATGCATTTGTTTGATTGAATTATAAAGCTCCATAATTTGATTCTGCATTTGGGCTTTTATGAGAATACTATTAAAAAATGAAAAAACACAATGTTCAGTAAACTCACATGGGAAAAGTAAAAAAAAATCAAAAAGGAAAAACTTTGACTTGCTAAATTCCTGCACATATAAAATAGCATTAATTTGATATCTGTTCTCATTCTCAAACAGTCTAAACTAAAAATAAAATCATCATTTTTTAATTAAAAAAAAATACAAATCTTTTATAGGAGCCTCTGATTTCAAAGTTAAGCTTTCCTGACTTCATAATGTAGCCAAACACTTTGAGGATATGAATGGCATGCAGTTCTCATGAACTGTAAGTGTATTGCTCATAAAGATAAAGGTTACGGTTAGTAGGTTGTTTCTAGAATGTTACTCAAATGCTCAAATGTTACTATTGCAACTATTTTATGCAAATCAACATGGGTAGTCTTTCAGAATTCTCAGGAGGTTGTTGAAAACATGAAGGGGATTTAAGCAAATGGAAGGTCCCCAGAGACTCTTCTTTAGTCCGTTTGACTGCTCTTTTAACAGGTAGTCACTAAATATATTTAATGCACACATTTATTAACTCACAGGGATGTGTTATGGCTACTGGAATTACTTTTCTCTTAATATATGCATTGTACAGCAGCACTAACTGCTAAATTAATCTCAGGAAATTGCTAATTGTTTTTCCCATTCGCTCAGTTTCCATACAGAAAATAGACCTGACCAAGCAATACCAAACAGCATCATTAAAATTTTAAGGAAAAATGTCATAACCTCATGTAACAAGACAGAACATAGTATTTACCTGATATACATGGGGTTCAATCATGATTCTACAATAGCTACATAAATGGTATTGTGTTACAGAGTTCAGGACCACTGGGGAAAGACTACCCAGACTCAAAAAGTTCCGAATCAGGCAAATTAAGCTTTTACAATTTTATTAGAATTTAAAAGAAAAAGAAATCCTCAGGGCAGGCGAGCCAGTGATCTTGGCAGCTGCCTTGAGGAAGTGAATGGTGGAAAGAAGAAAAGAAAGCCATAGAGCCTGCCTGGGAGGTCAGACACATGGCTGACTGGCAGCCACATGGCTGGGAGAAGGAAGCTTTAGAGAAAAAGTAAAGAAATGCAAGATGCTATGGGGCAACTGAAAGCCTTAAAGAAAGCATGTTTAGTAAGAAAGGCATGAAGAAGAAAAAGGGAAATTATAAGAATTCAGGGAAGTGGGCAACTCACAGGCTACATGGCTATAGCTAGGAAGTTCTATGACCTTATCAGGATTACAGGTAGGAAAAAGTCACTATCTCATTAACAGACTAGGTATTCTTCCCATCAATTTAGCATAACCTGCCTTCCTAGGGGTGGTCCTATGACCAGATGATTGACCAGTTAAACTTACATAAAATGGAGTTACTGGGGCATTGCAATTGTATATATCATTTCAATGGCATTGACATTTTTAGCAATTAGCATCACAGTAGTAGAATCAACTTAGCAGAATTACCATGAATATTCTGTGACAGTATATGAGGCATCTAGCATAGTGGTTGAAAAAAAAATGGGCACTGCAATCACTATCAAAATGGATTTTAAGAGATATTCCTCTTACAGTCACCACTGTTTCTAATAAAGAATGATAAGTTATAAGATGTTTTATCCAAGGAGTGAAAGATTGTTGACAAGTAAAATGTCATAAGTCCTGTTGAAATAATTATACTATGAAAATTCTATACTGAGCCCCTCATTAATGTTGTATTTATCTGAAAATTGGGTGTTAAACTGTAAATATATAAATGCAATATGTAAAGATTTTATATACTTATGTTAAACTCATAATAACAGCTACTACAACCCATCTCAGACAAAAGACTAAGAAGCAATTATAAATATGCATATGTGCATTTACACATACATATATATGCAGATGAGTATAGGTATATGTGATGAGTAACAGTCATTGTCAACTTGATTAAACTGAGTATCATCAAGGGACCACAGTTGTGGTTGTGTCTCTGGGGATTTATCTAGAAAAGTTTAACTCAAAAGGAAGACCCACCCTGATAGTGTGCTGCACCACCAATGGTATTAAGTGTTTCTCAAGAAGAGTTAAAAGGAGAAGGGAGCTGAGCACAAACACTCACCTCCTTTTGCTTCCCTACTGCAGTTGAATATAAGCAGTGGCTTCATGCTCCTTCTGCCATGACTTCTCTTTGAAAATGGTCTATACACTCTAACTGTGAGGCAACATAAACCCTCCCTTCCTTTGTCATGTATTTGTTACAACAATGAGAAAATAATTAATATAGTGTATTCATGTATGTATAGATGAATTATGAAACTGTATAGACAAATATATATGTATGTATGTGTACATATTCAAAATATGTCAAGCATTCATTATATTCATGCATACCCAAACACTCCCCAGAGATATCAAAAGCCTTCTAAAAAATTCTCCAAGATACTGTCCAGATTAACAGCACCCTCTGACTGTCACTATCTGTGGGAGAAAGACTTGAGCCTAGGGTGACAGTCTTATTGAGCACTGGAGCCACAAGGAACGCCATTTGACATTTGCTCCCATTGGCAGATCCTGAGACTGATGCCTAGAGCTCGCCATGTCCTAATCACCACCCTTGGAATCCAAAATTGCAACACTTAGATATTGCAACAGTCAGGGTCACGTAGTTTCCAGGAACCCAGGCTCTGTAATCTGAAACCCATTATGCTAATGAGGCATCCTACCTGCTATTCTGTGATAAGACATTGTCTGTTATACCAATAGGATGCTAAGTCTGTTATTCTAATAAGGTATTCTACTTGCTGTGCTGTGATTGGACCACTACCCCTATATAAGCTTGTGCCTTCCTGTAATAAAGCAGCCTGTGTCACTGAACCTGGTCTCCTGTGTCTGAATGTGGCTCTGCTGACATAGTCTCCTCACCAGCCCTGGGGTCTGGGACCAGGCAGAAGCTGCAACTAGAGGAGGCAGCACTGGGCAAGCAGAAGAGCTGCCTCAGCACCGGGTGAGCAAAAGAGTGGCCTCAGCCCAGGGCAAGCAGAGGAGCAGCCTTGACTCCCATAAGAACGAAGGAGCAGCACCCACAAGAATGGAGGAGCAGCCACCACTGGTGGTGACCGCACCTGTCTATCATTTAAACTAAGCAAGCAGGTGACTGAGGCACTGAACACTAAAACTGATCCACAAAGAAACTGTTGTCAGTACATTTTTCCAAGAACATGATACCAAGATTTTTGATAACAAACTTCTTAGATGTCCAAAGATCTTTGTACAAATAAGGATGAAAATGTGTGTATCACAGTAAATCAAATGAAAAATTCATTAGATAAAGAAGAAATGAAACATTATTTCGGGATCATATGCATTTGAATAATTTGGGGTAGCAGAACAGGATGTGGAGCTACTTCACTCTCTACTGATTCCTAACTTGTTGCAGACTTCTGAGGAAGCACAAACTCATATGCAACTTGACACATGACATACACTTAGCTCTTCAGTGTAGGGAGGGTCAAAGGGAGCCTAGCATACAGAAATCTGGTTAAAGTTGGAGAATTACCTTTATTTGTTCTCTTATTTCAGAGCTGAGAGGTCCCCAAAGCTAATCCACCCTGGGTTGCATGATATGGACTCCCTAGAAATTCTTTCAGTATATCCCACTCTCATAAGAGAGAGGATCAAAGGCCATGCTATGCTGGGCCTTAGGAGGGACAGGAACAATGTCAGAGATGTTTTAAACAGCTTTTTTGCATCTTGGGCTATTTATATTCCCTAAACATTCCATGGTTATCTTTGAGATTTATAAGCAAGGAAGAGGTGACTAGGTCAATTCTTGATCAAAGTACTCTTCTACAGAGAATAAGGCAAATGCATTATATATAAACAATGAGTTCCTTCAAGATGTCAGTTGCCTAACTTTCTCTTAATAATTTCTTTGCCTTACATTTTTTATTTATGTTCAGCTAGTGAGTAAGGATTACTTAGCTATGTTACATGAAAGAACCATTTTCAGTTCTAGATTACCATGCTTATATTTAGAAGCACTATCTCCAGTAGAATTTTGACCACTGACTTAGGCTTTTAGATTCTCCCCCAAAATCTGTTATAAAAGTTATTCCAGAAACCATTGGATAATATTAAATGAAAAAAAAGATCTTTTCCTTTTTCTTGTTTTTTTTTCATTGAAAATCTATTTACTAGTAAGAATGAGCTTATTATCAGGTAGAACTGAGCTAAGAATATCATAGAAATAGGACCAAGAATTAAAGGAAAAAATATACTTTATAGTATCCCAGTCTAGAAAAGTAAATTAGTTCAAACACCTTCATGACTCATAACAGAAAGCACACTTGCTAATGAAAAGACAAGTCCTAATTCATAAATAAGATATATCATAGCTTTGACCTTCTATTTGTTAAGAACATAGGGATATCTTCAATAGAGCTTCCTGCATATAACAAATCTTGCATTTACTTGTACTTACTAGCACCCATATTAAATCATTTTCTCTGATATTTCATTTTATTCTTTCAAGAAATAGTAATTCTAAATAATTCCAGTATATTTTAAAGTTTGAAAGTCAATTTTAATGGGATACAATAAAAAGAAGGTCCAAAAATGTCAGAATATTTCTATTAGACAACAAAGGTTTTAGGGTTTCCTTTAAATTAGCATTATACACATGATCTCTATCATCTAAAATATAATTCTGAATGGGAAGAACTATGGGAGAAAGATTTTAAAGTTTAAGTGGGCAATTAGTGGATGTCAACCAACCATTCAGTGCAGTCCAGAAAATTCATGTTTCCTGACACAGCTGAACTATGCTTACTTCCTGGAAGAGTCTGAGAGGTCAAGTTCATTATTTTAAAATTAAAGTCTAGTATTAGACATTGCTGTTCTAGTTATTCGTGGCATGGTTCTGACTGCTGCCAGCATCACAAATGGAGAAGATGCTGGATACTCACCACTGTGACCTGGTCTGAGAAATGCATTCCATTCCACATGTTTTTACAACTACTGACAGTAGTGAAACTGGGTCTACGGCAATATTAATGTGCACAGTCTTCAAATATTTTCAGCAGCATCTCTCATTGACTCATGGGATTTTTTGACATTGCGAGAATAGTATCATCCTAGAGACTGGGATAAATATGATTTAAGCCAAGTTTAAATAGAGAAGAAATGTTATGAAAAATGCTATATGACAGTATACTATTTATTTATACTATCATATGTTATACACTTTCTGGAGGCCCAAGCATAAGACCTAATATCCTTTATCCTGAGCACAGGAGTCTGCATAGAATATGATACAGTTCCACGTCCTATATATGCCAACACATTAAGCCCTCCAGCTCGCTACTAATAAGTAATATACTTGAGAAAGTCCCATTACTATAAATAAAGTTCTGTGATGATCAACGTCTATAGAGAAACATGCTTTCTCAAAGTTTTTATAAGCAAATGCCCTCATCTCATAGCCAGGAAGAAAAAGAGAGTGAGGAAAGGGTTGGGGTCCCACCATCCTCTTTCAATGCATGTGATGGATGACCTGAAGAATTCTTGATTAATAAAGTTTACACCACTGCCCAAGAACACCAGGCTGGGGACCAACTCTTCAATGTACAGATCATTGAGGGAAATTTCAGGTCCAAGTTGTAGAAGGTAATCTAGTACCAAAAGTTTTAAAATTATTCCTATCCAGGTTTTCAATATGAACATATGATAGCTTTGAAAAAATCTCCAAATGGCACCCAAATTCTCAACACTGACAGAAAAATAACATATTTTAGGAATGGGTACTATCTATCCAGAAGTGTACACATATTTCTTCAAAAATGATCATTTTTCTCACATTTTAGAGATGGAAAATGTAACTGTCAGTTATTGTAATACAAGTTGTTTAAGGTATTCAAAACTGTGCTTTCTTCTACATCAGTGTTAGGAATGGCAGATAATGATACTTGGCTTTTACAAAGAAGAAAGGCAGGAAGGGAGGAAGGGAGGGAGAGAGGGGGGGAGGGAGGGAGGAAAAGAAAAAACACCTTGAATACTACAAATTATGTGTGGTTTTGTTTAAGCCTAAGCAAAGACTAACTAGATTTAACGCCTCAGATAGAATATCAAAAAGAAAAAAAAATGTTGTGATAAGTTAAATAAACACAAAGTTTTACACAAAAGCTCAGCCTTATACTTACTGGTATTTTACATTGACAAGTAAAAAGCTATATTGGTAATCTAAGTTCCCCTTAATTCTCAATATTATAGGAAGATACACCTTGGTCAAACTATAGAGGAGAACTCATGGAAGTTAGGCAGCATCTCCTGCTATGTTGCAGTTTGTGTATGGTAGAGCAATGGACAACAAATCCCTTGGGGGATTTGGAACAGTGGAGAACCTGTAGTTCCTCCAGGACCAGTGGCCTGAAAGCTTTGCACTCTGCTCTGAGGTTAAACAAGACTTTATGAAGCATACAAGTTCCACTCTTTTTTTTTCCCATCTCTACATCTTAAGAAGAGAAACTGAGACCAGTGTTGCAAGTGCTTTGAAAGTATTTTTATAGCCTACATCTGAATATCACTGAACAACTTCAAAGGGAAAGCAACTCCATTTATATTTTGAGTAGAACTTTAACAGAGTCAACTAACTAATATACAGAAAAGGGCTTCTTTTTCCTCTGCAGAAGACTTGCTTGTTTTTTGTTAATACATACATTTTTATGGAAAAAATTAACTGTTGCCATATTCTTTAAATTTTTCTTATATACTAGAAATGCTTCTTATTTTTGTTTCCTTGAGTGTTTATTTTGGTTTTGTTTGGATGGTCTTTCAGAATTTTTTTTTGCTTCGTTTTCTACAGTTGTGTGATTGTTCACTATCAAGGACATGAATATGAAAATTAACATTTTTCAAAAAGAAACCATGAGAGTGTATTATTGGATGATGAGTTAAAGCTAATATTTGAGTATTCACAAAAGGAGAGACTTCATGTAGTAACATTTTATACAATTAACTCAATCTTCCTTTTCTCAAGATTGGTGTTAACATCCCTTCCTCAATGGCCATTCTGAAGACAGATAATTATATGGATTGCATAGATATTCAGCTTATCGGCTGACAGGATTTTAAATGTTTACACATATCTCTATCTCACAAATATTCTTATACACTGTAGAGTGAACATCCTAAGCTCTCCTTTGAAGGTCTCAGGCATAAGACAGAAAGTACATGACCTAGATTTATTAATCAAATCTGCTAACTCAAACATCAAAGGGGATGGTGAAGAAGAGCAGTAATAGAATACCTGGAGATAGTGACATTATCCAGACTGGAACTATGCTCAGTGACAGTACAGGATTCTCTGATAAACAATTGCTTACAGCAGCAGGGCTCCTGTACCCTGTACTTCTGCTGAGATATAATTTGGGACATATTTCATTTTTTCATAGCTGAGATGTTCTCAATTTAAATCTCCTGGCTTATTTATCCTCTGAGCACCAAAATTGTTTTAATAAAAAAGGAGTTCAACCTATATACTTTTTGTTGTGATGATGGGGTGGAGAACAAACCTAGGTCCTGAAACTTGCAAAGCAAATGCTTCATCACTGAGTCACCTCTCCCTAGTCCACTGTTAAATCCACTTTGTGAACTTTTGACGCTCAAGGATCTGAGACACTACAAATCATATAATAAACATTGCTATTTGCTTCCCAGTACAACACTATAAGTACATCAAACATTGAAACTGTAAAAAAAATTTAAAGTTAAAATTACAAATATCAGGTGCTATGTATAAGAAATAAATAAATGTAATTTAATATGAAGTAATCTCTGAAAGGCCAGAATCAAGAGTTAACACAGAATGCCTGTAGTACCTTTTCCTTTAACGAAATTGTCCAAGGACAATGAGAAGTCTTAAAAACGAGATTTCCTCTCATAGGTAACTCCATTTCTGACTGCACACTTTGTTTTTAGGAAGTTCCTCCAACCCCATCTAAGGAAACTGTAGTAACAAATGGCTGCTGGGAGGGATGGAGACAGTCTTTCAAGTATGGATTTCGTGGTAGGTTATCCATGCTCCAATGGATGAGCTCATACTGAAGGATATTTGGAGACACAAATAAGACTCTAAAGGCATATATAT
>NW_008356004.1:697515-701331 GCF_000622305.1 Nannospalax galili
GGCAGGGAGGAGGTGTGGATATGAGAGGGGTTCCAAATACCATCAAATTATGCTGTATGAAAACCACAAAAATTCAAGAGTAAAAAAGGGAAACAAAGTTAAAAACATATTTAAGGTAAGACACTCCTGCAGACCAAAGAGCAGATGCAAGGGTCCTGAGGTGGAAGGGTCCATTATGTGGAAGGCAAAGCAAGAAAGCTTAGGCAATTCAGGCAAAATCTTCAGAGGGGTTCCAAATACCATCAAATTATGCTGTATGAAAACCACAAAAATTCAAGAGTAAAAAAGGGAAACAAAGTTAAAAACATATTTAAGGTAAGACACTCCTGCAGACCAAAGAGCAGATGCAAGGGTCCTGAGGTGGAAGGGTCCATTATGTGGAAGGCAAAGCAAGAAAGCTTAGGCAATTCAGGCAAAATCTTCAGTGAAACTTCTCAACATTCACAAAGAAAGTAATTTCTAGGCTTTGTGTGTTCCCTTTTCTTTAAAGAAGGAGTATGCTTATAGGAATAGTGCAAATACAATACAGTATTTTTTTCCCTTTAAATTCTTTAGGAATAAGTTGCTGGGGTAGACAATCACCCTAAAATGTTAGTGAATGTTTTCTATAAATAAGGATAAATTCCAAGGACAACTTTTTATTTAGTATTTTTATTTTATGTGTCTGAGTTTTAGCCTGAATGTATATAAATGCACCCATGTCGTGGAGTACCTTAGAAGTCAGTAGAGGGCATCAGAACTCATGGAACTAGAGTTACTGATGGTTGTTAGCTGCCATGTGGGTGCTGGGAACTGAACCTGGGTCCTCTGCAAGAGCAGACAGTACTCTTAACTGCTAAGCCATCTCTCCAGCCCTCTATGGACCATATTTTGAAAAAAAAAAATCTGTACGATGTTTTCTCAAGAGTTTCATCATTTCATATGAATATGTGTGTGTGTGTGTGTGTGTGTGTGTGTGTATCCAAGGAGAATTACTATGCTTATTGTGATTAACATAGACAATGGATTAATATATCACTGTTTATTGAAAGTTAAAACATATAATGTACTATTTTGCAAATAAAGTTTATTGAATGAGTAAGTGAATGAGTGAATGGACTGCATTTATACCCTCAAGAAGATGTCATAGGGGCTGGAGAGATGGCTCAGCTGTTGAGAGCACTGGTTGTTCTTGCAGAAGACAAGGGTTCGAATCCCAGCACCCACATGGCAGTTAACAACTATCCTTAACTCCAGTCCCAGGGGATCCAACAGCTTCTTCTGACCTCCACGGGCATTGTATGACATGAGTGCACTTACCTACATGTAGGCAATACATACATACACTTAAAATAAAAATAATAGATAAAATTTTTTAAGAGTTTAAAAAAAGATGTTATGCTGTCATACTTTTTTCAAGCAATATCTGGTACAATATTTGTTTTAACTCATATCACATAACTTAGAATTGTTACAATTTAAAAATCATTTCTACAAAGAAAAATGTTATGAACACAGTTTTTTAGTGGATTTAAATACTGATAAAATGTCTATATTTTAATAACTTTGTTAGGTTACGTGACACTGAAATAAGCATGATAATAACACTAAAGCACTATGTTCGTAAAGCTTTAAGGCTACAAACATTAGCAATAGAAAAGCCCTTTAATATAAATAAAAGAGAATCTCAATCTAAATAAAGAAAAAGTCAAAGAAGAAGAATGCTAAAGTAAAGGGGGTTATTTATTATTGGCCAAAAATGTGTGCATCTCCAGTTAGTATACTTGACCATTGTCCATTGAGAGGTAAAATAAATCCAAATATGGCAGTGGAATTCATGCAACAGCCATGGCTAGGAACAATTATCAGTAATTTACCAACAGGATGCATATGGTTTCCTTTCTCAAAACAAGAACTCTGTTTCATGAGAACTTGTTCATTTTAACTTACAGCAATGGTGACAGAATTCACAAGACCTGTGCAAACTCAAACCAGACAAAATCTTAACATAATACTGGGGAAATGGGGGAAAAGCCCCAAACTTCACTGCTGGGTAAGAGAGAGTTCATTGTCTTTAAGTGAGTAATGCTACATAAGTTGGCCAGGATCCAGTGGATTAATTCATACCAAGGGACATATGGGGACACAAACTTGACTTCATAGGCTTTAACACATATGACAGAATGAAGGAAATCTGGTGGGGGACTATAGGTGTATAGATAGGGGAGGGTTCTAAATATGATCAAAATGTATGAAATGCACAAAATTTTAATATAAATATATATTGAGAAAAAGCAAGAACACTAGGATACTTAGGACATTTTGCTTTTTGCCCTTGTTCTTGATATTTTTATGTGATGGTGAAGACTAACTTGTTCCATTAGTAAAATATTTTCTTGTTTTGATGTTAGGCTTTCTCCACCCACAATAAGACAGCTGGATGACTCTGGGTATTTCTAAACTCACAAATATGTAGGAATAATAAGCTCATAATACAAAATTTGAAGAAAATTAGACTACAAGAAAACTTTCTTGAAGTTCATTGCCTTTTATTTCCAGGATAAATGCTTCCTTGAAACAATAAGGAACACTGTTTAATGGGGACTTCAGCACTGTTGGTTGGAAATTAGCAAGAAGCTTCATCGTTTCTGTCTGCCTTAGATAGCATTTCCTTATTTGCAGGCCAGCTTGAGAATATCTAGGAAAACCTCTCCCCTTGCATTCCTCTAGACAAAAACCTCGAGGTGAAGTTTGTTTATATGGAAAAACATAGTTTTAGAACCATGAAAGCATGGGCTGGAAAAATGGCTTAGACCACACACTGTTCTTGTAGATGACCTGAATTTCCTAACACCCAGATCAGGTGACTGATAACTGCCTGTAACTCCAGCTCTAGAGGGATCCAATGTCTATTGCCTTTGTGGGTAGCAGCACGCATGAACACATATTCACACAGACTCACATACATACACATAGTTTAAAATAACTCTTTAAAAAGAAACATAAAATCTTAAAACCAACGCTGAAAAAACAAGTAAGAAAAGAGCAGGACATGGGTTAAAGAAGAAGGAAGATTGATGGGATTGGCAAACAACTGGTCATCTCTAACTTGAAGCTTCTAGCTACAAATGACACATTTGGAATTAACTTTAGAAAGAGCTTAAGGAAAACAAACTGGATTCTAATATCTGCCCAGAATTTTTGATGGGATGAGTTTAAACCTCTGCTTGTACTAGCACATTCTAACTAAATGATTTAAAAATCTGTAGTTTCTTTATATAATTAAATAATCCTAGGGATAATATTTCTTGTTAATACCTCTTAGAAGAATAATCAGATCTTTTGCAAATTATCCTCATGAAACACAATTGCATCCTTTCTAAAATGTCCAGAGTCTTAGAAAGGGTATCGTACTTTGAAATGCTGTCCTTACACTGTTACCTAACTAAGAAACACACTTACAATGCCCAGAGACCATTCACACATTTAGGGGGTTACTTACATTTTCATTTACTAAATGGTCATGTTATCTTTTATTAGCTTGACTGTGAGATTGTTTTTTAAATGAAACACCTAAATAATAAAACATGATATAATTAGTTGTCATTCTTTTTTTATGGCTGTTTTTCTTTTTAATTTTTTTTTATTTAATAGCCACATGATTAGAAGAAGCATTTCACCACAGCTTTAACATATTCAGTAACACACCCCAGAGCAAGAGTACATCCTTCACAAGTGGCTGCAAGTTTCTAGGTTCACAGTTCCAATAATAAAGTTAGTAGATATTGAACTCAGTATAAGCCCTGTAAGACATAAAATTGAATGAGTTTTTTAACC
>NW_008356004.1:701434-732549 GCF_000622305.1 Nannospalax galili
ATCTCTATGTATCTGATTATTACTAGTCACAGTCGGTTGCACTTGGATCCTTAGTACCTGAGTATGTATATAATGTCGTCAGGTAAATTTCACTGGTAATGTTTATCACCTCTACTATTTAACATGAAGTATATTTTTATGCTTCCTCCTCAAATGTGTCTTTTTTTAAATTTGTTGATTTTTTTTTTGTGTGTGTGTGTGTGTATCACACAGAACATCACACACAATCTTATTCATCTATATATCCACTTCCCAAATAGCACCCTCCCATAGTCTCCCCCCTCCCACACACTGGAACTTCTATACTCTGTCGTTCCTGTTACTGTCCACTGTGCTTTTGAAATTATTTAATAACCACATGATTAGAGGAAGCATTTCATTATAGCATTAACATATTCAACAACAATTTTCAGAGCAAAGATGCATCTCTTTCAAAATTGGCTGTAAATTTTTAGATTCAAAGTTGAATTAATACTATTATTCAATATTTAACTCAATCTAAACCCTATAATTCATAAGATTGAATGAGGTTTTAACCTTTAAAAAAGATCTCCATTTCATTTTAAAGTGTACTATTTCATACAGAAAAACGTTTTTTTTTTTTTTTTTTTGGTTTTTTTGAGAAAGGGTCTCCCTGTAGCCCCAGTAGACCAGGCTGGCTTTGAACTCACAGAGATCTGCCTGCCTCTGCCTCCTGAATGCTGGGAGAAAAGGCGTGCACCACCACACCCGGATAGAAAAACTCATTTTTAATGCTACTACCACTTAGATGTTTGCACATGTGTCTCTAATCTCTATGTATCTGATTATTAGTAGTCACAGTCAGTTATTTACTGAGATCCACCTGAGCATGGATATAAAAATCATTGGGTAGATTTCAGTGGTAATGTGTTTCACCTCTACTAATTAACATGGACCAAATTTTTATGCTTCTTCCTCAAATATAACTCATTTTTTATTTGTTGATTGTGTGTGTGTGTGTGTGTATTTCATCCAGAATCTCCCAACCAATCTTATTCATGTATATATCCACATCCCAAATGGCACTCTCCCATAGTCTCCCCCCTCCCCCCACTGGAGCTCATATATGCTGTAATCCCTGTTATTGTGTTGTCAGAGCCCCCAGCCGTTCTCCAGTGCTTGTCCATTTGCTGAATCTAATTAGCCTATCGAGAGTTCCTTGTTTTAGGAAGATCAGCTCTTCCTCATCAAGCAGCAATCATTTGTCAATATTCCTTTAGATAAGATTAGGGTCTGCTGTTCATTTTCCCAATTCTATGCTGGGTTACTGTTTGGGAGTCTCTTAGGCCACCCTGGCCAACAACTCAATGGAAGGTATCTCCAGTCTGGCATTATTTCTTGTTATGTAGCTTTTAGCTATACACATGGACTCTTAAAGAATTATATTGATCCCTTTAATCTTTGGTTATACTTTTCTTTTAGGTAATAAGACCATACAGTTGGCCCAGATAAACCAATTTATTTTTATTCTTAAGGTCTCAGGGCTCACATGGGCTTGGGAGGAGACCCTGGCCCCTTTCTTTGGTCAGTTCCATCTATGTGAAGATAAGTCAATTGTCTTGCTCGACCATGGCTGGCTTCAACTGGAAGCATGGAGGAAATATTTCCTCTGATTTGACCCTCTTCTTCGGAGATTGGACACTGGTTCAAGTTCATTTGGTGGGGTCTCCATTGCCTCCTTGATCAAGAGGACAGGTGATGCACACAGTTATAGAACATTTTGAGAGATGCTCAACCTTGAGCTTAGTCAGCCTAGGAGGGTAAGGAGCAAAACCATCCTTTATGTCCCTCTGACCAAATTAGTATAGGCCTCAAAGTATGGCTATTAGACATCCAAGAAAGTTAGTTCCATCAGTCTGGTACTTTTAATTACCATGTGCTGTGTAGATGAAGCTAGGGCAAAGACCAAACGTTCTAAGATAAGCCTTGTCGAGAAATGTAATATGCTCCTTGAGCCACTTGTATGTGTAATTTGCCAGTAGGTTGTTCAATTAATATGGTTCTCTCGGTTTTTTAAAACCAGCTAGGCATTATTCATCTCTCACATCTCTAACTCTTCCACTGTGGTTTCTTTATTTAAAGTCCCCCAATGTTTCCCATTTCTCCATTAATAATACCCTTCTCCTATGGTCCCACCTCTCTTGAGCTCTTCTTTCCCTTTATGCCCAAGATTCCTTGTAAAACCTTCCCTCCCCACTTCCCTTAAAATAACCCCATTTTTATCCATACCTCCCTTATTAATGCTTGATTCCTACTGTTCTTCTCTTTAAGATTCTTTTTTTTCCTTTACCTTCCTGTCTCATTTTTCCTGAGTCTGTGTTACTTCACTTAGTTCCATCCATTTACCTGCAAATTTCATGATTCCATCTTGCTTTACTGCTGAGTAAAATTCCACTGGATAAATGAACGACATTTTCGTTATCCACTCGTCAGTTGAGGGACACCTAGGTAGCTTCCACCTCTTAGCTATTTTGAAAAGAGAAACATCAAACATGGATGTACAAGTGTCTCCGAAATAGAATGAATTCTTTGGGTATATGCCAAGCAGTAGTATAACTGGGTCAAATGGTAGGTTCATACACTGCTTTCCATAGGGGATGAACAAGTTTGCAGTCCCACCAGCAGTAGATGAGTGTTCCCCTTTTCCCACATTCTCTCTGACATTTGGTATCATTTGTTCTCTTGATCTTAACCAGTTTGACTGGGGTAAGAAGAAATCTTAAAGTGCTTTTAATTTGCATTTCCCTAATTACTAGTGATGTTGAACACCTTTTCACATGCTTCTTAGCCACTTTTATTTCTTCTTTTGAGAACTCTCTGTTCAGCTCCCTAGCCCATCTTTTAACTGGGTTACTTCCTTTATTGATTCTTTGTTTTTTGAATTCATTATATACTCTGGATGTTAAACCTCTAGGCGATATGTTGCTGGCAAAGATATTCTCCCATTCTGTGAGTTTTCTCTTCACTTCCTTGGTTGCTTCTTTTCATGTACAGAATCTTTTTAGTTTAATGAGGTCCCATTTGTTGATTCTTGTCCTTGTTTCCTGAACAATTAATGTCCAGTTTTATAAATCCTTTCCTATACCTGTTTCCTGTAGGTTATCACCAATGTTTTCTTCTAACAGTTTCAGAGTTTCAGGTTATACATTGAGGTCTTTGATCCATTTGGAGTTGACTTTTGAGCAAGGTGAAATATAGGGGTTTAGTTTAATTCTACAGGTGAATCTCCAGTTTTGCCAGCATAATTTGCTGAAGATGCTGTCTTTCCTCCAGTGAATATTCTTGGCCCCTTTGTCAAATATCAGGTGGCTGAAATTGTTTGTACCCATATTTGGGTCTTCAGTTTTGTTCCATTGATCTACAGGTCTATTTTTGTGCTGGTACCATGTTGTTTTTATGACTATAGCTCTGTAATGTTGTTTAAAATCTGGTATAGTAATTCCCACAGCATTGCACTTAGTGCTCAGTGTTGCTTTGGCTCTCCAAGGTCTTTTATGTTGCCATGTGGATCTTAGGATGTTTTTTTTTTCCAATTCTGTGAAGAATGTAATGGGGATTTTGATTAGCATTGCATTGAATCTATAAATGGCTTTTGGTAGGATGGTCATTTTCACAATATTAATTCTTCCAATCCTCGAGCTTAGGAGGTCCTTCCAGCTTCTGATATCTTCCTCAATCTCTTCAAATATTTAAAATTTTCATTCTACAGGACTTTAATGTCTTTGGTCAGGTTTATTTCAAGATATTTTATTTTTTGTGCAGCTGTTGTGAAAGGGAGTGTTTCCATGTACTCTTTCTCTGATTGCTTGTTATTGGTGCATAAAAAGGCTATAGACTTTTGTAGATTAATTTTGTAACCTGCTGCTTTACAGAACATTTTAATAAGTTCTAGGAGTTTTCTGGTGAAATTTTGTGTCTCTTAGGTATGATATCATATCATCTGCAAAAAGGGATAATTTGATCTCTTCTTTTCCAATTATTACTCCTTTAATTTTCTTCTCTTGTCTTATTGCTCTTGCAAGAGTTTCAAGCATCATGTTAAAACAGAGTGCAGATAGTGGACAGCCTTTCCTGGTTCCTGATTTTAATGCGAATGCTTCCAGATTTTCTCCATTTAGAATGATGTTGGCTGTGAGTTTGTTTTATATGGCTTTAATTATGTTGAGGTATGTTCCCTCCAGTCCAATTCCCTTGAGGAAGTTGAACATAAATCATGCTGAATTTTATCAAAGGCCTTCTCTGTATCTATTGAGATGACAATGTGGTTCTTGTCTTTCAGTCCATTATATGATTTATGATGTTTATTGACTTATGTATATTGAACCATCCCTGCACCTCTGGAATAAGCTGACTTGATCATGGTGGATGATCTTTTTGATGTGTGTCTGTATGCAGTTTGCAAGTATTTTGTTGAAAATTTTTCCATCTATGTTCATTAAGGATATGGGTCTATAGTTTTCTTTTTTGGTTGTATCTTTACCTGGCTTTGGTATTAGAGTGATGCTGGCTTCACAAATGGAATTTGGAAGTTCTCCCTCCATTTCTATCTTTTTGAATAAATGAAGTAGTATTGGATGTAAATCTTCTTTAAATGGCTCGTCGAATTATGCTGTTAATCCATCTTGTCCTGGGCTTTTTTAGCAGGGAGGTTTTGTATTACTGTTTCAATTTCCTTATGTGTTATGGGTCTGTTTAATCTGTTAATCTCTTCATGGTTTACATTTGTGGTTCCCATGCTTTTATATACCCATCCATTTCTTTTAGGTTTTCAAGTTTTATAGCATATAGGTTTTTAAAATATTCCCCTTTCTTCTCTGATTTTGTTGATTTGGAGGTGCTCTTTCTTTCTTTTGGTTAAATGGGCTAGCAGTCTGACAATCTTGTTTATCTTTTCAAAGAAACTGCTCTTGGATTCATTGATTCTTTTTATTGTTTTCTTTGTTTCTATTTCATTAATTTCTGCTCTGATTTTTGTTATTTCTTTGTGTCTGCTGGGTTTAGGTTTCATTTGTTGTTGCTTTTCAAGTGTGTTGAGTTGCAATGTTAAGTCATTTATTTGTGTTCTTTCTTATTTTTTAATGAATGCACTTAGAACTCTAAAATTCCCTCTGAGGACTGCCTCCAACATGTCCCAGAGGTTTTGCTGTGTTGCAATGTCCTTTTCATTTAGTTCCAGGAATATTTTTATTGCTTTCTTTCCTTCCTTTGACCCACTCATCATTCAGAATTGTGTTGTTTGATCTTCATGTATTCATGTACTTACTAGGGTTTCTTACAGCATTGATTTTAAGCTTTATTGCATTGTGGTCTAATAGAGTGCATGGAATTATTTCAATCTTTTTTGTATTTATTGAGGTTTTGTGTCCCAGAATATGGTCGATTTTGGAGAAAGTTCCATGGTGCACTGAGTAGACAGTGTATTCTTTGGTGCTTGGGTGGAATATTCAGTAGATGTCTGTTAGGCCCATTTGATGTGTGGTATTGTTTAATTCAGATGTTTCTCTGTTAATCCTTTGCCCTGTTGACTGATTTAATGAAGACAATGGGGTACTGAAGTCCTCCACTGTTAATGAGTTAGGATTAATCGGGACTTAAAGTCCAATAGTGCTTATTTTGTGAGCTTGGGTGCTCCGTAGTTTGGTGAGTTATATGTTCATGTTTGTAATATCTTCTTGGTCAATTGTTCTTTTGATCAGAATGAAGTGGCCCTCTTTATCTCTTCTGATTACTTTTAGTTTAAAGTCTAATTTGTCAGATATTAGGATTGCAACACCTGGTTTTTTTTCTTGATACCATTAGCTTGGTATATTTTTTCCATCCTTTCACCTTAAGGTAGTGCCTGTCCTTGAAAGTGAGGTGAGTTTCTTGCAGAGAACAAAAAGGTTTTATTTCTTAATCCATTTAACTAGTCTGTGTCTTTTGACTTAAAGTTTTTAGTGAAAGATGTGTATTGATTCCGGTTATTTTCATTTCTGTTCACATTCTTGGTGTAGCTGTGCATTTCTACAGTTACACCTTCATTAAGTTTCTTTCTGCAACCCCGTGGGTATAATCGTTTCTTTCTTCAGCTCTTTGTAAAAAAAAAAAAACTCTCTGCTGGTTTTGTGGACATGAATTCTTTCAGCTTATTTATGTCATGGAAAATTTTTCTTACCCCTTGGATCATAATTGACATTTTGGCTGGGTAAAGTAATCTGGAATGACATCTGTGGTCATTTAGAATTAGGAATACTTTGGACCAGGCTCTTCTGGCTTTCATAGTTTGCACTGAAAAGTCAGCTGTAATTCTGATGTTTTCCTTTATATGTGACTTGTTTTTCTTTCCAGCTTTCAGTATTCTCTCTTTTTTCTGTAGGTTTGGTGTTTTTACTATATTGTGCCGTGGAGAGTTTCTTTTCTGGTCCTTTCTATTTGGTCTTCTATATGTTTCTTGTATTTGTATGGGAATGTCTTTCTTTAATTTTGGGGAATTTTCTTCTACTATCCTGTTTAAGATCTGATCCATACTATTATCCTAAGATTCTTCTCCTTCCTGTATGCCTGTGATTCATAAGTTTGGTCTTTTTAGGGTGTCACACAATTCCTGCATGTTCCATTCCTCTGTTTTCTTAAATATTTCTTAATCTTTGCTTGAGTGGTCTAATTAGTCCTCTTTATCTTCCAGTCTTGATATTCTGTTTTCCATTTCAATCAACCTATTCATGACACTTTCTCCTGTTGTTTCTAATTGGCTTACTGAGTGTTTCACTTCCTTCTTCATTTTGGCCTGAGCATTCTTCAAGATTTCTAACTCCTTTCTGAATTCATTTAGAAGTTCATCCCTATCTTCTTTAAGTTCTTTGATTTCTTCGTGTATTCTTTAAAGTCACTGAATTCTTTTATCAAGTTTATAATTGTTCTTTTGAGTTCCATGTCCTGTGTTATCTATAGGGGGTTGTCATTGTACTTCTCTAGAGGACTGATGGTACTTTTTGGGGCTATATTATTTTGATTTTTCATGTTACTATTTTTTCTTTGTGACTTTGACACATGGATTTCTTTTGTAGATTCTGGTTCTTCTGTGAGACTTGAGCCTTCCATTGTTGAGTTTAGGTCTGCTTCTTTTTTTAAACTTTATGTGCCTTTGTGATTTACTTGTTGGGCATGAAAAGCTGGTTGGTCTAGGCTTCAGGTTCTCTCTTTTGATTTTATATTGGAGTGGCCAAATTGCTTTCATCTTGCTGCTCAGTAATTTCCACAGAGGCCCAATGTGATGAGGATCAGATGCTTTCAGGCTTTCTCCTAAGGTCTGGATCCCTCCAGGAAAGATGCTGTCCTCTGGAATTTGAGGACTTCGCTGGCCTGGGAGCAGGGCCTCTGAAAGATGCTGGTCCCCAGGGATGCAAGGGGAGATGGGAGAGAGAAGAGATTCTTAGGGACTACAGGGAGGAATTGGGTTGGTCTGGATGCAAAGGATCAGGAAGCAGTTGGGAGGCTGGGCTTAGAGGTCAGTCCACGGGTCTGGGGTGTCACAATGGGCCAGTGCCCCGGCTAGGAAGAGAGACAGGATGGGGGAGCTAGGAGGGTGATTGAGGCTGGGGGAGTCAAAGTGCAGTGGGTACAGCAGACAAATTTACCCAGGCAAGTTGCTGTCTCCAGGAAGCTGTGTCAATTAGTTGTCTTTCTAAATGAAAATGCATCATGCATATTATTGGGAGTATTCAGAATTCTGCAGTTCTGTGATAGAAATGTTCATACATATGTATCTTTTTTGATTGATTTCAAGACGAACACACTGACAGCTTACAACATCTTGTATATATCTATCCATTTCTCTATGAGAAAAATGTGTTACTCATTTATGGCTATGACTCAATAATAAGATCTATGTAATTTCCCACATCAAACCTCCTTTGGAACACAAAAGCTCCACTTATTTCCTTTAAAGAAAATGTTTCATAGATGAACAGTGCGCTCCTGTGATCAAACAAAGGAACTACTCGCATCATAAAATAGGTAATTACTGTCTTTTCATTGTCCATGTTTCACCTCCTGTTTTCTTATGGTTATTATTAGCAGGATTATTTTTAAATTTCTTTCATACCCACTCTCACACTAAAGAAGGCTTGCTTTGCTGTTCCAGGATAAATCTGCTACTATATTAATTATTTTATTGACAGAATTGTAATTGAAACTCAAATTTATTTTACTCTTGTTAGAATCATGCAGTAGTTCATAAAAACCATCAAATATATCTAAAATAAATCTTATAAATTATGGTATGTCAAAAAGAAACTCTGTTAAATTGTCTTATAAAAGATTACAGCATTGAATTCTATAGTTTGGTCAGGTTTGCCTCTTATCAAAAAGAAATAAAGCTTAATGTCATAGCTGTACAAAAAGAACTTCCATAGAGATATCTTATTTAAAATGCCTGTAATTTACAAATCATGAAACAGAATTTAGTCTTAAAAAACAAGAAGAAATCCCATTTTTATTCAGAAATAGATGTTTGGGTTTCTACCAACAGCATTCTATTATTCTTAAGAGTTTTCTGAGATTCTATAAAGCCACCATAATTCCACTAACACATTTATCTCACAGTTGATGTCATTTTTGGTGTAGAAGGAGGGCAGTGAGGAAACTTGCTCCCTGTGAGCACTGAACCAGAGCACACTGCAAGCAGGTCTGTCACAGCAGACTTCTTTGGGGAGAATAAGCCCAGTTGTGACATAATCAGACTGCCACCTAGATTAATGTCTTACAGAAAAGGCTAGAATGTGTGCCTTTCTTAAAAGGGTATACACATATTGATCACATAAAACATAAAGGAGGATTGATGAGCAATTCTATTATAGCACAACTGATACACAAGTATACTTGGATTATACCTGCATTAACATGCATACATACACATGTACATACATGCAGAAAAAAACAAGTAAACATAAATTGCTGCTATGGAAGAGCTAGCATATACATGTTGTGGAGGCATTTTGGGAAATTCTTACTTCAGGTAGCTACAATATTTTATTGGTGAGCCAGTGAGCTTGTTGGGGCTGTTTACAGGAAGAGGCAACTATATCACCAGAAAGTCCTGCCCCGATATGACCAAATTATGGACAGCTGAACCCACCACTCAGACGCCCCAATACCTAGTAAAATTTCCTATATACTCTAGCATCCTTTAAGAAAGGACTGCATGCATCAGATACAGGAGAAAGGGGAGGCTGGAATCTCAGCAGCTGGCAGGCATTAGGGCAGCCCCCTGCCACACATTGCTGAAGCCACCACTGATAGCCTTATCAGCAGGGAAGCAATGGATTGATTTCCCAGAGAAAATATATCAGACCTAAGAGGAAAAAAAAAAAAAACTGAGACATATACAAGAATTAGACTTGTGTACCTGAGTGTAGATCATGTAATTTGAACAAAAGAGCAATATCTAAGGAAACAGCAGACACACTAATGTTCAGCAGTAAATCAGTGAGTCATTGAAAGTTGCTGGCACTTAAATTTTTTCAGGAAATCTAATAGAATGAATTGTGTAGACTTTTCAGGATGTGAAACTGTAAGGTAGTGAAAACTCAGACATTAGCAGTTATGGAAGACAGAAAAAAATCCTAGAGGAAGGAGGGGTGCGGCAATGCAGAAAATGGCATAAACCATTTTATGAAAATAATGGATTTTCTTTTCTTTCAGTAAAAAAAGAACTCACAGCAGACCTTGAAAATTATTCTTCAGGAAAGATAAATTAATCTTGCTAGTGGATCAGTACATATACCTCTCTACAGGTTAGAAATAACAACTGCCGATTCTCATCCCAACACTTTACCAAATGCCCTGTATTAACAGTCAGTTTGTATAAAAACAAAAAGAAAATATTTTAAAAGCACCTGATTTTCACCCCCAGTATTTGATCTAGGGAATGGGAACACAAACAAAATCTAGTCAAAATTTCTTCCCCGAAGTTCAGAAGTTAAATTAAGAAAGAAATAAGATGGTAATCAGAAAGTCTTGACTGTTATTCAACACCATAAGGAGCAAAGAAATAAGCTAGCTAATTTAGAGGGAGCATGGGGCAAAAAGCAAGACAAATGGAAAGAAGCAACTGTTCCAAAATATGCTCAGGTGAAATAAGGACAAGGCTTTCGATTCCATCCAAGCAATTCTTTCTGCAGCTCTTGGTGGCAAGCAATATTTGTGTTTTACAGACAGTGTACATCATGGCTTCCTGTCATCACATCCCATTTTTTTGTTTCAGCTCATGGAAATAAGACTCGTATGTTGGTATCCAAGGTTCTACAGAGTATATTAACTGGTAAGCATAACCTGACACCTGAAACAAGATTGTTGAACTTGTGATAGCCATCTTTAGGGGGAGGATGAGATTATGTAATAATTGGAAAACTAGAACTTGAAGTAAGAGCTGAAATTAGAATTTTTTTCTACTATCTATGTAAACTTCAGTTTCCTAAATTTATTTGAGTGTTGGTTTCTATGCCTATGAAGCTGAAATGACAACCCCTATCATTTAAAATTGTTTTGTGTATTCAAATAATTTCTTTATTCTATTAGTCACTACTTAGGACATTTCTTTTCCCTATCAGACATAGACTTCTTATGAAGAGATGGTAGAGGAGAGAAGGAATGAAGACAAGGGAAGGAAGGGACAATCATTGCTTCTTTTTGTAAATTTCACATACTAGACTTATTTTCTATATTGGATTTATGTCTAAAATGTCACCTGCTTAAAACATAAAAATATTTGCAAAATCAAGAAGACTGCACACAGTAGCATTCTAGTCTGCCATTGATTCAAGTCCATTGCTTCAAATTAAACTCAAAAGTGGAATGAAAGCACTGTGTGTTTTGTCGCTTGATATCAAGGTAGATTCCTGGAGACACTAAATTTTTAAAAAACAGAAGAAAACATAAAGAGTAATGGGTTGCAATTAACTTGAATTAGGAAAATAATTGCTTCTTTGTGCCACTTTTTTCCTTGCTTTAAGAGTCCTTGTCACCAAATAAGTTTGTCAGTTCGTATTACTAAAGTCTGTTTTGATCCCTAATCTTATTCTTGAAGGGATAAGACAAAAGAAGGAACTTACAAAGAATACAGTTTTCTAAGAATGAGCCTCTTTTCTTACATACCCATGAAGCCATGAAGCTTAATAAACATTTGTAGAATGAGGTACACACTATGTTAAGAGCTAAGAGCACAGGCTCTAAGAAGCCATTGTGAGGGGCCGTGGTCTAGTTTCATTGCTCTGCATATGGATACACAGTTGTCCTGGAATTGTTTGTCTAAAAACAAAACAAGAGACTGAAGAGATGGCTCAGCCATTATGAGCACTGGCTGCTCTTGCAGAATACCCAGGTTCATTCCCAGCCCCCACATGGTGGTTAACAACCATCCTATAACTCCAGTTTCAGGGAGTTTTATACTAAAAAACACTCATATACTAAAAATAAAATATAATAAATAAAATATTTTTAAAAACAAAACAAACAAAAAGTTATGTCTTCTCAAGAATCAGTTGGTTTAAATATGTAGCTGTAGAATAAAAATAGACTCCAGTGTAGGAGAATTTATTACAATGAATTTCAGATTTAAATAATATGTAAAGTAAATCTTTTGAGATACTAGAATGGAGAAAGATTTAAGGGACAAAACCCTTAACACACAGGAAACAAAGATAAGTATAAAACAAATAGGATTATATCAAACTATTTTTTATATTTTATTTTTATTTTTATTTTATGTGTATGTGTATATTGCCTGCATGTAGGTAACTGTACCTGTGTCGTGCAATGCCCATGGAGGACAGAAGAGGCTATCAAATACCCTGGAACTGGAGTTACAGACAGTTGTTAGCTGCCTTGTGGGTGCTGGGATTCGAACCTGGGTCTTCTGCAAGAACAGTCAGTGTTCTTAACCTCTGAGCCATCTCTCTAGTCCCTATATCAAACTATTAAGCTCTGTACCACAAAGAAAATAATCACTAAAGAAAAAAGATCCTATTAAACAGATGAATATATTTGCAATATATATTTTGACAAGGTACTAATATTCAAAATGTATCATGAAATCCAATAATTCAGTAGCAAGAAAATAAATAATCCAATTTAAAAATAGAAAATAAGTCGGTCATGGTGGCGCATACCTTTAATCCTAGCACTTGGGAGGCAGAGGCAGGCGATCTCTGTGATTTCAAGGCCGGCCTGATCTACACAGTGAGTTCCAGGACAGCTGGGGCTACAGGGAAACCCTGTCTCAAAAAGACCAAAAAAATAAAATAAAATAAATATCTCTCAAAGGCAAACGTACACATAGGCAACAGGTATATGAAGAAACAATCTCACCACCACCAATCGCCAAGACAGTATGGGTCATGGAATTCCATTCTATCGTAAGAAAATGAAATCCTATCATTTGGACAACATGGATGTTACGGTGGCACTTATGTCACATGAAAGAAGTCAAGCATACAAGACAAATATTGCATTATCTTGATGCATGGGAAAGCAGGATGCTCCTTAGGGGTTATCAGTCTCCTTAATAAAAAATTAAGAATGGACTCAGATGGAAGCTTAAGGAAAATTTTATTGGTGTTTAAAACAAAAATCCTCAAGGGTAGGCAAGCTTTAAATCTCAACAGTTTCCCAGAGAAGGAGAGTTCAGGAAAGATGGAAAACCAGGCCATGATATTTTAAGTTGGCATGGCGCTCAGACACATTGTGAACCATCTGCCACACTAGAGGAGGGGAGATTTAGAGAATGAGTAAAGAAATCCAAAATGCTGGGTCAGCTCAAAGTGTTAGGGAAAGCAGGTTTAGAAAAGAGATAGAAAGAGGAAAAGGAGAGGTTACACTTTTCTGAAATTAGAAAAGTGGATAGATTTATGAAGCTTCATGTTTACAGCTCAATGACTATTCAAGAGGGTGAGGATTCTGGGCAGAGAATTTCATCATCTCATTAAATCTAAAATTATTCCACCTATCTTTTTTTTTTTTTTTTTTTAGGTCTTTTTGAGACAGGTCTCCCTGTAGCTCCAGCTGTCCGGGAACTCACTGTGTAGACCAGGCTGGCCTTGAACTCACAGAGATCCTTCTGCCTCTGCCTCCCAAGTACTGGGATTAAAGGCATGCGCCACCATGCCTCGCTCCACCTACATTTTTACCATGGCATAAGATGGACCTATCTTCCTAGGGATGATCTCTTGGCCAGGTGATTGACCCAGCCCAACTGGAGTGTTCAGTCTCCATGTAGGCAAGAAATTCTACTGTAACCATCTCAGATGTGGAATCAAAACAAAACAAAAAACAAAAACAAAAAAAATGCAATACGCAGTTAATTTCAAATATTTCTTAATTTAAAGTTATTTGCTAGAGACTGTTGATGGTAGGGAGGAAGAAATAATGGATAAAGTTTTCAAAGGGTACTAAATTATAGTTAATAGATAGACTGGTGGCTGATGCATAGTACAGTGAGTATAGATAACTGGACTGTATGTTTCTGAAAAGCCAAAAGAAAAGTTTTGAGTGTTTTCACCCTATGGAATTGGTAAGTATTTGAGTAAACAGATGGTGCCTGAGGTATGTAACACTTTTCCATTAGTTCACAATTTTAAAAAGGCACTGTCTTCCCAGACAGGAGGGAGTAAATGGTCCTTTCTAAAGACATATCAGGAAATCACTGTTTTGATAAACGTTAATCTTCTTTCAAAATGAACAAAACTGGGAAGTTCGCAGAGATTAAGTGATTGGACCGATGAAGGACACGTGGAAGGTTTCACATGTCTGATGGTGCTCTCAGTGTGAAGCACATGTGTAGCTTCTTCGAAAACTAAAGGTCTTCACTACAAAAAAATGTCAATTTAGTTATTTGGAAAAATACTAGGAAAAGTTGGGGGATATAACTCAGTGGTAATTTGTTTAATATGATGAAAGAGAGAGAGAAAGGGGGAGAGAAAAAGGAAGGAAGGAAGAAAGGAAAGAAGAAAAATAAAAATATATAATAAAATAAATAAAAGAAATGGAGGAAGGGAGAAAGAAAAAGGAAAGAAGAAAGAAAGAGAAACTAAGAGAGAAAAGAGAAGAGTGCATGGGAGGTTGAAGGAAAAGAGAGAGAGAAGGAGGAAGAAGCAGACTATAAGAAAATAATCTGAAGTTCGTAAAAAGTCCTTACACGACTCGTTGATACAGCTTTTGACTGTCTTGTTTTCTGTTTCTTCTCCACCTTGGCAGAAGAGTATCTGGAATGTAGGACAAGGAATAGAGATTCATGTTGATAAGCAGCTTTTGATCTCGGCATATACTACAGGGGAACACAAAGTTGTCTTCGATATAAGGAAATCACCATTTTCTGGACATGCTTGTTGTACAAGATCTCACTTACATGATCTTGTTTTGCTCTACAGAATGCAGCGGCCTGAGACTGCACTGTGTGCTGGGAGTGTGACTTTGAACATGCTGGATTTTATCCTTGGGAAAAAAGGCATGACAAGTCACACAATATGTTATTTCATCATTCGCAGGATAAATTCTATACACTTAATTTAGTAATAATCACTTATTCTTTATTTTCTCCAAAGTATCCAGTAAGGGATCATAAATATGTACTGAATAAAAAGAGGTGGTGGTGGATGAAATTCAGTAAATTATATTTCATGATAGCACAACAACAACCCAGCAAACCCAGTATGCTTGCTTATGATTCTGAACACTGATGAAAATTAGCATTTGTGCATAGGTATTAATCAAGTATTATATTTTTTCTCTTAAAAAATGAGTTTCTCAGCTTTTGGAAAATGTTTACCATGTAGTCAACAACAAAATTAGCAAATCGACATTATCTTGATGTTCACAGACTCAAAATTAAAGCACAGGAAGTTTATTGGGTTGAAAGTGACACATGTGAAGCTGATTTTTTTATTGGTAACATTATTTACTTTTTTAAAATCTACTACCTTTCTGCAATTTAATTTCCCATTCAATTACATTTGTACTCTGGCTACCTTGCTCAAGTTCAAGGTTTCCTGACCAAGTGCTATAAAGAAACAGTAAAATTCTCTTTCTCACTCGTTCTTCCTCTGCAGCCAAAGAGACACACAGGGATATTTCGTTTCAGACAGTTGCTAAATTTATATTTATGTCTTCCTGTATTTTGTCTCTTGGCTACTGAAATGCACTGTTCATATGTTTCTGCACTCTCTCAGTAGAATCTGATGTAATTCCTGGCAGATGCTTTGAGAGGGTTCCAGGCTGTTGAATTTTGGCACCAGGGGCTTTGGAGGAAGTCAAGCAGATCTTTCATAATAAGAGACTGTTGAAAGGTGTTTTATACACTTCACAATAGCTATGAAGCTATTCGGTGGCACATCCTTCTTAGCCCTGATGTTGCCATAGTTCTTTCTTCTGCAAGCCAGTCTGTTGCTGGACCTCCCTAATCCCAAGAGTCTGCTAAAATCCTACTAACTCAGTAATTCTTGATGATTTGACAGCAATTCAAGTAGAGTGGCCACCATACATCTGAAGCACAGAATATTTTTGGAGAGAAGAGACATGGATCTTTTCAAGCCACTGCATTTGTTCAGCATATTTTGATACTTGTATGTTACCCAATACTTTTGCCTCATATAGTTTTATTTCATGTAAATGAATGATTTTCCTTCCTTTCTTTTTGTTTTTAGCCAGTGAAGTGTATTGTTCTCCAGAGATTCTTTCATGAGAATCATGTTGACAGTACAAGATATAATTACAGCTTTTCTGGACTTTGGAAAAATCATACGGATAACTGAACATTTACTCAGGAATAAAGAACAAGTTGGTATCTAGTACAGAAAACAGGTCTGTAAAGGAACATCTTCCTGTACCTATCAAAATGTTGCTATCTCACTCACTGTACCAAGGGTAGAAAATAAGCTACATTGTGCTTCAATATTCTTAGAATGATTTCAAACGATTCTTACTAATCATTATTTTTAGTAAAGTTTCTGGTGAGATAATTGTTCCAAATCTCCTCTTTCATTCTTATGACATTTCTCATTATCTTCACCCTGAGTGGTGAGAGAATGAAATCTTGATGCATTCTGGTCCTTGTGCCACGACCCCCCCACCACATCACCACCCAGGATTAATTTAGATATTGTGGTATCTCATTGTTACTTCTTTTTTTCACTTTTAAAGTATTTATTCTGTATGTGTGTGCACGTATGCACCAGTGTGAGTGTATGTGTGTTCCAAGACACATGCCTGATGATCAGAGGACAACTTGCAGAAATTGGCTCTTCCTTCACCATGTGGGTCCATGGAATTGAACCCAGGTCTTCAGGTTTGGCAGCAAGTGCCTTTACCCATGGAGCCATCTTACTGGAACCAGAAAAGTTATTCTTCATGAGACAGAATCCATGTCTCTTGGGCAGAGAATGGAAAGTATAAAGATATCTTTTTACTATTTCTTTTTTTTAATCAAGATTAGTACATTTAATGTTGTTACCATCTGCATTCCAGTTTTTTACAGAAAATGTCATACATTTCAATCATATTAACCTCCCTCCCCTATTTGAAACTCTCATAGACCCTCCACTGGATTTCATGTATTGTGACATATATGTTAAGGCCTATCAAGTCAAGTTTCATCCCCAGATGTCTGTTGGTGTGATTTCTTCCACTGGAGCCTGGTCAACCTATCTAGCATCACTTCCTTAAAGAAGGCCAACTCTTCCTCACCCAGCGGTAATCAACTACCAGTTGTTCCCGTTAAGGTTGGGGCTTCTTACCCATTTCCTCAGTTCTATGTTGGGTTTTTGTCTCAGTGAGTTTATGGGTCTTGTGTTTGCTGTCACCATTGCTGTAAGTTTATATGAGCAAGTTCCCAGCCTCCTGGAAAACTCTTTGTTTTCCTTGCAGTCATCCTCTATCCCTGACTTTTATAGTCTTCCTGCCTCCTCTTCCACAATTATCCCCTATCCCTGGGTGGTAGTTTTAACATAGGAGTTCTGTCCAATGGCATGCACTCTGCATTCTCTTATTATCTACATTTTGACCAGTTGTGTTTTTCTGTGTTAATCACCCTCTATTACATGAAGAAGCTTCACTGGTGAAAGTTGAGAGATGTATTAATATTCTCTCTACCCTCTATTATACTCTGTTTCATGACCCTTAAGTGTAGAGGGTCCATTGTAGACGTGTCATTTAGGGCTAAGAATCTTAAGATACTTATTCTGTGTGTGACCAGTTTTGGTACTCTGTAATAATCTCCTTCTGTTGCAAAAAGAAGCTTCTTTGATGAGTGGTGAGAGGTATACTTGTTTGTATGTAAAAGGATAAATATTTAGCATATAAGTAAATTATGTTTGTCTAGAGATATGATAAACAGAATTTTCTCTAAAACCTATGCTCTCTTCATCCATGTGTTTTTGACTATGTTGATAGTACTATACTTGAGTTATCACCCACTGAGCACGTCTTAAGTCCAATTAGACAATTGTTGATTACCCCCATCAGGAAAAAGTGTCTCTTCTGTACCAATAGAGATAGTTTGCTATGCTGGTCATTTTTGTGATCATTAAGGTTTTTAGCTGAGGTTGACCTGCTGATTGATTTTTCTCCCTAAGCAACTTGCATCTCTGGTACTATGACAGCTAGACTTCAGAAAAGAAGCTTCCAGGTCAGTTTAAGCTTCACTGCTCCAAGTCCTGTGTTCAAAGTATGTCCGGTCTTCAGAAATAGGATCTTACCTTAAAATTCTGGGTGGAAATAAAGGGCTGTTCCCACAGCCTGTGTTATTTTGGGAGTCTCTTGGATTACACTGACCAATAAGTCAAGAGCAGTTCCTCCAGTCTATCACTCTGTTTCTTCTTACGTAACCTTCAGCTATATACATGCAGTTTCAGTTTCGAAATGGACAAGATGTCATTCCTAGAGTTTTCCCCTCTCTAACACGATAGTCTAAGAAATGAAGATTTCTTAAATTGTAATAGAGGAAGAAGTCATTATTAACCTTTTTTAGAGCATCATATTCTGAGTGCATCAAATTAACTATGCACTGTTCATTTTCCTCTTACGTTTTTTCTTGCATGAATGTGTTCAAACGCCTCAATTCTTTTCATCAGTGCATTATATGCAGGTATTCAGGATTACAGCAAATAACATTTACTTACCGAAATGGCCCACAACTTTCTATTACTATCTAAGTTTTGCCTTTTAGTACTCCCTTACAAATTCTCAAGTAAGACACTTCATTTTTTTTATGTACACATCTTTTTTTCTTTATTATTGAATTTTTGCAATTTTCATTCATTTTTAAAACAAAATATTTCCTTTAGAAAAAAATCTGTCACATATATCCTATTTTCATGCATACATATTTCTATTTTTCTGTCATAATGATTTTGTATGACTTAGAAAACTCTGGAACTAACCAAAGTAGCAACCTTCAATTGTTCAAATCATTATTTGATGGTGATTTTTTGTGAACTATGACATATAAAAACTTTCTCAACCTGAAAACCTGAGTATATGAAATATTTGTAGCCATATGCCCTTTTATATTCTGAAACTAGCACAAATTAATCCAGTCAGCAGAGTTCAGAGGCAGAATTTCTTTGTGATAGATAAGCACACAAAGAGGTGAGATGATGTGCATCTAAATTCAGGGTACTAGAGAAGCCACTGTGAAGGGATCACTGGAGCCTGTGAATTCAAGACCAACCTAGGCAACCTATTGAGACTCCATCACAAAGAACAATAAAGACATTGAAACTGTGTATGCTCTAAGAATTATCCTGATTAATTCAATGTAATATTAGTTTTATATTTAAGAATTGAATGGTATTTTGGGGTTGACCAGATGACTCAGCGGGTGAAAGCATTTGTTGATAAACCTGACTACCTATATTTGATCCCAAGGATCTACATGGTGGAAGGAGAGAATAGATTCCTACAGGTTGTCTTCTGACCTCTGCATGTGTGCAATGGCACACACACACACACACACACACACACACACACACACACACTTTTAAAACCCATATCTTGAAAAATAAGTTTTAGGTTTTATAAATAAAGGTTTTTTTTAAGTACCTTTACTCAAAAGGAAAGACCCAGAGAGAGATAATCTAACTGGTCAAAATGATATAGAAATCTATGCTAAGTCTAGGCCTCTAAATTAGAACTGTTAATTTTCTCAGTTGATGACCCATCATTAGGTTGGAGCCATTTGGTCAGGATGCTAAAGCACTACTTATGTCTGTCATGTGATATTAAGTTACTCCTTGGAAAATCAGAGCAACTATAGATGAAATTGACCAGACTCATGAGATTTTAACAGGTGTGTCAAAGGGAGACACAAGGCAGAGAGCAAATTAGCACAAAATGAAATGCTTCATATTTTAAGCAGTGTTAAGATGCATTTTATACTCATATATATATAGTAACATTCATATTTTTCAAATTTATGAATCAATGATCTGATAGTTTTATTGAGTCATCATCATAAGTCAAATTAAGAATATATTCCACTCCTTAGATGTGGATTTCTTGTGCCCTTTTATAGTTAGTATCCATTCAAGTCTAAGCCCCAAGAAATTACTAGTCTACTTTCTGACCTATATGTTTGACCTTTGATACATTGTTTAGAAACAGAATCATGCAATATGTAGTCTCCTGTTTGAATTATCTCACTAAGCATAACATTTTAAATGTTCAGCCCTGATTCTACTATACCAGGAGTTAGGAAGTAGCTCTTCTTTGATGCTGAATTACATTCAGTGCTGTGAAGGTCACATTTTTCTATCCTTATAGCAATTGCAAGAACTTAAGGTTAATTCCACTTTTTGATCTCAATGAATAATGTTGTCATGTTGAGTCTCTGTGTTGGCACGTTTTTCCATTTCTTTTGAGAAGATGTTCTCTAAATGTTTGAAATCTTTTGCATTCCTACAACAATGTATGACAATCCTTTTTTCTCCACGCCTGTTTCTATCCCTGTCTAACTATTCTTCCTATCTGTAGAAAGATCTAATCAATTGATTGTTGATAGGAAAAGTATTCCAGGCAGTCTCCTCTTACTTTCTTTTTCATTGGGGAACTAGTATTTCCTATTGGAAGAGTGAATGGTCTTCTCCTCTATTGCAGGAGTCCCACAGGGTCTCAGCCTTTTACTGCTAATGAATAGTTCTTATTCTCTGTTTTGGTATTTAAAAGCCCATTTGACTACATACTTTAGTTATATTCACTATTTAAGTTTTGTTTTTAATAATATAGTACTGTTATATTTTAGGGCTCTATGTTAAAAAAAAAAAAACCTTGTGAGAAAGAAGAGCAGTGCTCTAGTCTCTTTTCAATTGCTGTGACAAAACACTCTCACCAATACCAACTTGGAGAGGAGAGGGTTTATTTAGCTTACATCTCCCAGGTCACAGTTTTTCACTGAGTGAGCCCAAGAAAGGAATTCAGTGCAGGAACCTGGAGGCAGGAGCTGAAGCACAGGCCATGGAGGAATGTTGCTTACTGGCTTGGTTGCCTGCCCATGCTCAGTCTCCTTTATTACAGAACAACCTGCCCAGGGGTGGCACTGCCTATAGTGGGCTGGACCCTCCCACATCACACAACAATCAAGAAAATGCCCCAGAGACACAGTCATAGGTAAGTCCAACGGAGGAAATTCCTCAATTAAAGCTCCCTCAATTCAGGTGTGTCAAGCTGACAACTAAAGCTATCCAACACAGAACAGCACCAAGAAAAAACAAAGTCACTGAGCCATGGGCAACCACACTCAAGCACATGAGGCCAGCACTGATTATACTGAGGATTATAAGTAACAATCAAATGGAGGGCACAAAGTTGGGAAGGAGATGGGGTAAGGGCAAGAAATGCTGGATAGATATGATCAAAATAATTTTTAAATGTATAATTTTCTTCAAGAATAAATAAAAAATATTATCTATAAAAAGAAAATGAAAGAAACCTCGCTGGTCAATGCCATTGCATCAGAAGCCATGGAAGGAGGGAACAAAAATATCAAAATGACAAAAAGAAGTGAGAAATGTCAAGAACACAAATGCCTCTCTCCAATTTAAGCACATCTATTTCAAAGCTCTTTGGATTTCCAGGTACAAAGTACATAAAACAATATACAAATCCCACAATTTTTTAAGATCAAATTTCTTTTGCTTTTCTAATGAGCCTGAATATAACTCAAGATGGTAGCACAGCTCTCACGTGACTGATATAGAGCATGGACAGATGACTCAGAACATGTTAGATGTTATCAAACTTAGGATATAGACTCCATTATGATAATTACATTGCAAGAATTTTTGAATTTCAGGAGAAATACAGATTTCTTAACTAAAGGTAAAGCTCAGAAATATCTGTCTTAAAGATAAAAATTCACGCAGCCCACAGTTTGATCATCATTTGATAGTCATGAGCCACCAGTCACTTAATGTAATGAGAATGTTTGCCTCTATTCTTTTGATGAAATAGCCATTCTAAATTAGGAAAGCTTCAGATCTTAGCAGGCATATACTTAGTTTTCCACAGATATATTAAAATAATTGGTAGCCTCAGTGTTTCTTCTGAAAACTGCTATTTTCTTATTAATAGATTTTTTTTAAACCACAGTTCATAGTCTTATTATCTACAGATAATGACATCTATTAAAGGATTTAATCCTTTGGCAGCTACTATCTTCCCAGCTCCAAATATTCTACCTGGGGTGGTAGGAGATACACTGATATACTGTCAAAACACATATATTTATATGTAAAAAGTACCACCAAATACTAGTCACCTGGATGTATAAACCCATGCATGAGTTCGTGACAAAATAATGCATAAATTCAATGTGTTGTAATGATAAGTTCATTGTATTAGAAAACATCTACTTTAAAATTCAAAGGTAAGTTAACCTTTATAGGATAACTCAGATCACTAAGAAAGAGAAGGAAGCATTTGTCTATATACTTTAATTATAACTCAAAATTCTTGACCTTTAAGTTTTAACTATAATATATTTGGTACACCAGGGATTTATTACACAAAAATAAGTTATAGGAATTTTCAATAGTTTAATGTACAAGTAAGCATTGTGCATGCCTACTTTCAAACATGTACAAGGTACAGTCACACAGCTGTTAAATCAGTAACAATGAACCAGATAAGCTTTTGTAGAAGTGTTTAGATATCTCAATTCCCCAAAGTACATTTAGTGGTACTACAAAACATTAAAGAGGATGATCAAATACACATAACATTTATTGATTAGATATGCTGTGTAGATATGTCTTCACTAGTCTATATGTTTCTTCAAGACAGATATTCTATTATTTTTTCTTTTTATTGCCAGAAATTTTAAGTATAATATTGTAAACAACTTATCTTCAGATTTGAGAAATCCTATTTTCACATTCTCAGTCTACTACTTACCGGCTGTGTGATATAGCTTGTTGTTCAATGGTCCTGAGATTTTCTTCTTTCAAATGGAGAGCCCCCCAAAATGTCACCATATAGTTGCACAGTGCTTAAATGAGATAATGTGCATAAACTTATAGCTGGCATCTGAATATCTGCAAAACTGTAGCAGCTGCTACAATGGAAGTTGCAACTGCATAATATTAGGATACACATAACACAAAATATCCACACAATAACAAATTGCTGCAAGGCTGGAGGGATAGGTCAGTCAGCAAAGTGTTTTCCTTACAAGCATGAGGAACCATGTTTGATCTCCAGAATCCATACAAAATAAATCAGGGGAATGTGGGAGTAGAGATCTCCTGTGCAGGGTCTTAACAAAGTAGTCTAGAGGATTTAGCTAGTCTGGGATGGGAAGCTAATCTACAGGTCTGAGGCAGAGGAATCAGAGCAGGTCTGGGCCCAAGGCTTACATGGGTCAGGATGGGGTTGGGTGGATTAGAAGTGTTCAGGCTGCAGAGGAACAGAACAGAGATGCAGTGGGTGCGATCTGACCTGTCAGTTTTGGAGGTGGGCCAGTCTGTGTCAGGCAGATCAGGAGCCAGGGGAAGATGGTGGTGGAGGCCACCTGAGGAGGGATTTAGAAAACTATGTTACAGGGTTTAGCTAGCCTGGGTTAGAAAGCTAGTCCAGAGATCTGAGCAGAGGAATTAAGCCTGGATCCAAGGCTAGGAGGAGATGGTAGGGGGTAGATTGGAGGTCCAACATTGATGAATAATCATAATAATAATGTAATGATATTTATCATAATTATACATCGTGTTTGAGAAATATTGAAATGCCACATGGAAATGTTTTCTAGACACAGATTGAAAGAACTACAAAGCCTAAATATACAATCTATGTGTATGAAAAATACAAATATTTAGAGAAGAGTTAGCAATATTCTCTAATGGTAGATTTACCTTATTATCAGTTAAAATATGTCATTCATTACTGTGTTTTGGATATAATCATAGGTAAGAATTAATTTCACTTATGTATTTACATATATTTTAATAGGAATATTAATAAGGCATCTCATATTTAACTGGATAAAAATCTGTCTCCAAAAGCTTAACCTACTTGAAAGGAGATCCAAATTTGTTTCCAATTTCTTGTGTATTTTTCAAAAACCCTTTAGCAATCTCCCTTTGTAAAAAACCTTCATGGGATAGTCTATTATATAGTCTCTTCTTGTGTGTATATAACACAATTTGTGTTTAGTGAAAATTATATATTTTGGAGCTCACTGCATATAAATACAAAGATATTTCTTCAAGGTTTTGTTTTCTTTTTTAGATTTTCATGTCCATTGCATGTCATTATATTGCAGTTAATTCCTAGTCTTTTCCAGTATAGCAGTATATAATTTAACACATATAAAAGTATACTCAGGTTAAATATGGGGATGAAGTTATTCAATCAAAGTACACATGCATTTGTAATTTCAGTAATCATCAATTTTTTTCTTAAAGGTTCCACAAATATATAACTACTAGTAATGTATAAAAATTTTGGAGTAACCAGTGTTCTCTATAAAACATTTGTATTATTTCCTGTCTACTAAATAACTGACATAGTGTGTTTTGTTCTCATTTTGTTATTGTTATAAAGTTTCAAGCTGAATAGATAAATGTCACTATTCTAAATTATTTTCCTCACAAGTAATAATTCTTGTTCTCGATTCCACAGCTTCCCTTTGTACTTTTGGTTGACTTGTCGTTACCTAGCAATCAAAAACACTAAATAAATGTGAAACCAGAGTTCTTCTTTAAGCCTGATTTTCTATTGCATTTCTTCTTTAAGAATCTGCTTAGCAAATGCAGCATATCTGAAGAGGTACTAAGGGACTACAGTCTTGTGAATTTCAACCTTTTGGCAGCTTCATGTTCTGTACTGAAGATGTAGGTACATCCAACTTTACATTCTTGCCACTTCTCCTATAAAACTGAACTAAGAAGTAGCCTCCCTTCCAGCCCCCTCACATTGGATATTTTGGCTATAATACTTATCCCCCAAGGAGGAAAGCTGATAGGTGCAAACATTCTGATAAGTGTAAGCCTATACTTTCTCCTTAATTCATTCCTGGGCCAGAGTGATTTGTTATGAAAATTGGTGCCATGAACAGTTTGAGTGTCATGGAATTGAATTACTGAGTCACAGTGTATGTTTAAAAGGCTTGTCCTCTCGGACAGACAAAGCAGAAATACAAAATCCATTTTATTTCTTCCTTCGTTCTCTGGTTCTTTTTGCATTGCCACATCACCTAAACAACAGAATGTGATGAACTTTTCAAAATGGTTCCCATATCTTGAAGGAAAATGCCAAATTAGAATTCCTTGATGCGTTTGTTTTCAAGTGCTCCCTGAAATCAATTGTCATGTGACGCTCAAAGTGTAGAAACTGGGGACTTTTCTGATATGTGCATTGAATTTAAGATAACCAGTAATGTGAAGGAGATTAACCTGTGTATAATGAACCAAAAGAAGATTCTAAATTAAACCCCAAAATCATTCTAGCTTCACTATAAAGGTCAAAAGATTTATGTTAGAGTAGTTTGTTTATATGCTGATAACATTTTCTTTAATCAACCTTTAAAAGAGTGTTGTCTAATTTCCCTCTGCATCTGCACAGAAAAGCATGAGAGAAGGTTCAAGTGAAAGACACTCTGCCAAAGTGTTTTTATTTTCTAAAAAATCATGGTTTGTGTTTCATATGGCATTTAATTTTCAGTAAGTCACTACACTAAAGACAATAACTAGCATAATCCTCCTTGCTGTGGTCCTGCTAATTCTCAAATTAAGAAAAACATCACTTGTTAATAGCAAAGTATTTCTAAAATCTTTGAAACTTGAGAATATACTGAGGAATATACACGTCTATTTTATGAAATCCTAAATGTCCCCTGAAAATAAAAGGAGTTCGGCACACACCATATGTTCTGCAACTTAAAGATTTAATTTCTTGGTACAAATTGTTACTCTATTGTTTGATTTCAGGTCTCTGCTAGCAAAGTGTTCAGCAGATTTTTGCTTGAACATGCTGCATTTACTTGACTCCCTTCAACAATTCTCACGTCCCCTTCATCATTCTACTCACCTGGAAATCCTTGACTTTTGCATGTTTCAACTTATGAAAAGCACTCTTCTCTTAGAATATATTTAGATTGAACTAGAAGGACCATTGGGCATGACACACTATCCACCTAATTTTGCAGCAGAGGAAACAGTCCCTGAAAAAGGAAGGCATCGGTCATCACTATACCCATACTTCTTTATGAATATAATTTTCTTTTTGAAGATTTCATAATTTGAGTGATATAATCAAATTCATCTCCTTTGATTCAATCTGTATTGATTTCAATCATATTCTTGTATCCTCTCCTATCTCAATTGGTCTGCAGGTTTGTCTTTCTATGACATACCTTTAACCACTTTAGAGTAGGGACTACAGAGATTATATTTTTCTATATTCATTAGCTATATAATATCTGGCACTGAATAGTAAGTAATAAAAGAAAAATAGCTGATGATGTACTTTTAATACAGTGTTCTGCTCACTTGTTTATTTAAAAAAGGAAACAAAATTAAGAAAATTTAAGAATCCCCAGGACAGTATGATGATATTTCTCAATAAACTACTATATAGTTTGTGTGTGTGTGTGTGTGTGTGTGTGTGTAAGCACTTATTAGGGCATATTACAGTCCATGAATTATGATCTAAGAAAAGTTGGCTCTTGTAACCTTCCAAGTTTCTTAATACTAACTTATATCTTAGTATTTGTGCATTTGAAGAGTGGTCCAAGTTTCTTAACACTAACCTATATCTTAATATTTGTGCATTTGAAGAGTGGTCTTACCTATCTTTTTAATAAGAATTAAAGAACAAAACTACCAAGTTAGTAAATGAATATTAACATTTTATTTCCTTAATCTAATATTTAATGACCCATTGTACTTTTTTGAAATTAATTAAAGGCATGTCACTAACTTTCTTTCTGTATATTTTTTGTGTGTCTATCATAAAAAATATTTTAATCATCTTCATACCCCCTTCCCAATCTGCACCCTCTCATAGCCTCCCCCTCCCACTAGATTTCTTGCATTCTGTCATATATGTTAAGTTATATTGAGTCAAGATAACGTAATCCAAAGTCCCTCCGTGCAAGTTCATCCACTGGGTTCTAGTCAGCATACCTATAGTCACTCCCTTAAAGAAGATCAACTCTCCTTCATGCAGAAGTCATCATTTTTCAATAGTTCTTTGGCTAAGGTTGGGACTTGTTTCCCATTCCCCTTTGCTATGATTTTGTCTGCTTGAGTTTGCATGGGTCTTGTGCATGCTGACACCATTGCTTTATTTTTTTTTTACTTTTTTTATTGCTCTTTTTAAATTTCACAAAACATTTTCCACTCCAGATCCCCTCCCCCAGCCATGCCTCCCCTATCTCCCCCACTGAACCCTATGCACTCTGCCATATATGCTGAGTGCTATTCATTCAGGTTTTGTACCCAAATGTCCTTCAGTTAAATGCGTCCACTGGAGTCTAGTCAGCCCATCCAGTGGTCGTATGTAAGTCATCCTCTCCCTCACCCAGCAGCAATCAATCTCAAATACTTCTCAATCTTGTGCTGGCCCACCACCTATTTCTCACCTCCTCTTTGGGCCCTTGTTTAATTGAGCTGACATAAGTCCCATGCTCAACACCACTGTTGCCACAGGCTCACATGAGCAAGCCTCCTTTGGCCTGGAAGACTCCACCTCCCTGTGTTTATGATACAAGCCTGTCTCAAACAATCTTTCTGCCTCCTCTTCTGCAATGGTCCCTGATCTGTGGGTGGGTGAGTTTTCAAATAGGAGTCCCATTCTATACTCTACAGTCTCTTATTCTCTAAAACTTGGCCAGTTGGAGCCTTCTGTGTGCACCACACTCTGATGTACATGGAAGCCTCACTGGTGAGAGTTGAGGGGTGCATTAGCCCTCTCTCTACCCTTTATTCTGCTATGTTCTGTGAGACTTTGTAGAGATTCAACTGCAGATGTGTCACCTAGTACTGGGCATCTCTCAAATGCATATTCTCTGAAATGTATGTTCTCTGTGCATGACCAGATGTGCAACTCTGCAGCAGCCTCCATTTGTTGCAAAAAAGAATCTTCTTTGATGGCATGCTTCTCACTCTAAGGGAGGTCTCTTCTACCTGGCACTGCATCCCCTGCCACGCAGCTCCCAGATAAACATACGCATTAATGTTCAGACCCTCTATGTGCATTTCTCATAGGGTTTCTAAGGCATCACTTTTCCATCTAGGCTTCCTAGCCCCCTGAGATTCACTCATTTCTACTCTTTTTTCTCCCATCCTGCTTTCCTCCTTCCTCCATCCCTAGTCACAGTGCCGCCATTATCCCTACCCACCCCCCAATATCTCCTGACCACCACCGTCTTTCCTCGCCTGACTTCCCTCCCTCCCCTGAAACCATGGTCCCTTGCATGTCTCTCCCAATTTTTCCACCTCCATCAGGTAACATCTGTTCCTGAATATCCCCCTTTCAAGTTGTTCCCTGTCCTTTACCTCCGTGTATCATTTGCCTTTACCTGACTCCTGGTGTTACATCAGAATTTATATAATCGCATATATGGATTGGTGCCACAATCCACAAACATGGGAGAACATACATTGCTTGCTTTTCTGAGTTTGAGTTACTTCACTTAGTATAACACTCTCTCGCTCCATCCTTACCATTAATTTTGATTCATATAAGCAAGATCCCAGGAGCCAGTAAGATTCTTTCCATATTGTTATGCAATCTTCCCCTGGCTCTTCCAATCTTTATGTCCCTTTTTCCACAATGGTCCCTGAACCTTAGGTGGGTGAAGTTTAGTATAGGAGTCCTGTCCATGAACCTAACCTATACCTTGCAGACTCTTATTCTCTATATTTTTGCCACTTGTGACCTTGGGAGCTTTACTGATGAGAGTTGAGAGACGCATTAGTATTCTATCTACCTCTTATTCCAATATGAGTCTTAGGTGTAGAGATTTTCCATTGTAGATGCTTCACTTAGGGTTGGGCATCTCACAGAAACTTATTCTCTGTGTGTGACTAGTTGTGGAACTCTGTAATCGTCTCTTTTTGTTACAGAAGAAGCTTCTTTGATGAGTGATGGCTGGCATAATTATCTGTAAATATTAGCATATAGTAAGAAATTATATTTGTCTACAAATGTGACAGTCTTGGGGTTTTCTCTAAGATCTATGACTGCTCCAGCCATGTGTATTTGGCTATGTTTATAGTACGGCAGATGAGTTCCCTCCCATTGTGTGGGCTTTAGGTCCAATTAGGTAGCTGTTGATTTCCCCCAAGATAGAAGTACTACTATTCTTACCCTAGTCAGACTGGCTAAGATCTAGAGAACAAATAATACCAAATACTGGAGTGGATGTGGGGAAAGAGGAATACTCATTTACTGCTAGTGGGATTACAAACTCATGCAACCATGGTGGAAAGCACTATGAACAATTCTTTAAAATCTAAAAATGAATCTACAATATGATCTGGTTATACCACTCCTTGGCATATACCCAAAGGACTCATCCTACTGTAGAGATACAAGTACATCCATGTTTGTTGTTGCTCTTTTAACAATGGTAAAGCAATGGAAAAAACCCAAGTGCCTCACAACTAATGAGTGGAAAATGAAAATGTGTTACATTTACGCAATGGAGTTCTACTCAAGGGTAAAGAAAGACTAAATCATGAAATTTGCAGGTAAATGGATGGAACTAGATATGGTTACACTAAGCAAAATAATACAGACTCAGAAAACAAATGACATATATTCTCCCTCATTTTGGGATCTTAGCACCAAATTATTTTATGTATATATTCTGATGTCCCAGAAGGAGCCTGGAAAATGGAAAGAAGAAGGGAGGTAAAAGGAAAGAAAGAGCCTGAGAGAGGGGAACAGTTGGAACACATGTTACCAAGGGGAAATTGGGTTAAATGGGGGTATTTAACTGGGAGGGCAAGAGGAGGGGTTATACAAGAAGTGAAGTCATAGGGTAAAGGATAAGAAAGGGCTCAAGAGAGAGGGCACCATGGGAGACAGGTATTATCAAGGGGAAAATGGAGATACTTTAACTGGGGAGGGAGGAGAGAGGGTTAGACAGGGAGAGAGAGGGGAGACATAAATAATCCTTAGATGTTGAGAAATACCAGAGGGAAATGTATTAGTTCAAAGGTTATTTAAAAATTACACATGCAATATCCCCACACAAGTCCACGTGTACAGCTGAAAGCTATTTAACAAGAAACAGGCCAGCCAAGAGAAGCCTCCCTTCAAGTTGCTGGCCAGGGTGATCCAAGAGACTCCCCAAATTACACAGCTGTTGTCACATCCCTTGATTACCTTCCAGAGCTTGAAGATAAATTCCTATTGCTGAAGACAGGACACGCTTCAGACACAAGATTGGGAGCAATGGAGCTGGAACTGAGCTAGAAATCACCTTCCTAAAGGTCAGCTTTTATAGCTTTGGAGGACACTATGGAAGATGGTGAGAAAGAAGATCAATTGTTGTTCCAACCTCAGCTTTAAGGCCTAATAACCATAACAATGACTGGCACAGCAAGCAATATCTATCTTTAGAAAAACAGCATGCTGGAACTGGGGAGGTAACAGAGTTGATAAACTGCTTGCTGAGCATGTATGGAGACTTTAGATCCTCAGAACTCAAGTAAATATGCCCAGGTACTGCAGCATGCCTATGGTCCTAGTACTTGGGAAGCAAAGGAAAGAGCATCCCTGGTGCTTGCTGGTCAGCTGCTCTAGCTGACTTGGTGAGCTTCAGACTCATTGAGAAACCCTGTCTCAAAGTCTGCCGCTCACTTCCTTTCCAAAGTCTCCAACATATATAGAGTCTTTCAATGTAGTCATGTTATTTCTTAAATCAAAGCTAACAACATATTTTTAAAGAAAAACTTAAGTGGTAAACAATATAGAAAGACAGCAGAAGTAGACCTCTGGCAACTACACACACATGCACACATGCCCACACACACATAGAGAGCAAATGAACATGTACAGTTTCCCACACTGAATAATCAGACATTTTTAAATGGAGACTATTTTGTGATGGAGGAAAAATACAGAAAAACACAATAGATATCAACCCTATCGCCAAATTCCAAAATATGCTAATTCTATCTCATCGGAAATCTGGAGTTTCTATACTTTTTAATACATGAAGTTATAGAAATCTATTATGTGTAATTTTCAAAGTTATAATATCATCTCACTTGAAGAGTTAAATGACTAGAGACATTTTATCAGAATGTTTTCTATTTACGTGATTATTGATTTAAAAAACATTTTTCAAGGGGCTGGAGAGATGGCTCAGCGGTTAAGAACACTGATTGTTCTTGCAGAAGACTTGGGTTCAAATCCCAGCACCCACATGGCAGCTAACAACTGTCCCTAACTCCAGTCCCAGGGGATCTGACAGCCTCTTCTGACCTCTGCGGCATTGAGTGATATTGGAGCACTTACCTACATGCAGGCAATACACGCATACACATAAAATAAAAAATAAATAAAAATTTTAAAAATACTTCTCAAATAATTGTCAGTTAAAGAATTCTTTAAGTTTTAGA
>NW_008356004.1:732905-740882 GCF_000622305.1 Nannospalax galili
ATTAAATGCTGTATGCTACAGACATCAAGAAGATACAGATAAAACAAGAAAAAAGAGCTATAAGTCAAAATGTCTAATGTTTTATTATTTAATGGCAGATAAAAATATCCTTTTCTCCAAAAGCATTTTTTTCTAATTACAAAATTAAGGCTCATTTTAGTAATCTTTCTGAAGTCTCCCCAACACCCAGACATAATATAATCATGTTATGGATTTCACATTGAAATTTAACTATTCAAATTGATCTTTAGTATTATGACTTTAATAAAAAATGTACTATTATCCCCATTTGATATAACTCAGTTATATCCAGCTTGCTTCATGTGTTTTGAAAGTAGGAGTAATGGAAGATCAGTTTATTAAGATGAACTTATGATGATCAAATCCGAGATTTTTTAAACATTTCCAAATTTTTAAAAAATAAAATGTATTTCATACCTGCAATTGAGTGAACATTTTTAAATTGAGTTCCATTTTAAAGTAATTAATTCTAATTGATTAACAAGAATCCTGTTGGAAAGTACCTTTCCTTGATGTATTTTCTTCGATATATTGCAGTTTAGTGCACCTTGGGATAAATGCTTTTAGGATACTTCAGCTTTAATTATAGTTACTTTGAGTCATCTAATGAAAAACCCAGATGGATACTCTATGGAAGAACTTTGATTGCCCAACATATGGCATATTCAGTTCTTGATTGGCTCTGACCAACTTTTCTGTCCTTGTCATCAGTATGGTGAAATTATTTGAAGTATATGACACAAAATGTGAGCAATATGTAGTCTTTCAACTTGAAGGTCAAAATTGTAAGAACTCAAAACTTTAAAAGGCAACATTGTTTCCTTCACATCTTCAAAAATCATTGCAGGGTTTCTTCTATTTTTCAGGCACATAAGCAGTAAGTAGCAGGGCTAGAAATAAGCACAGATAACAATGGTGAACTTTCCCCTCCTCTAAGAACCTCTAACTTCACTTTAATTATAGTACTTGAGTGTCAACTGATGTAAAATACAGAGAAGCCAGGAATGGATAGAGTATTGGGTAATTCTCTGAGTAGTTCTAACATCATCATTTAAAGAAGCATTAGGAAAAAAAACAATCATTTGGATGAGGTAGAATTAGACTTACTAAAACACTCAAGAATACACTGTAGGTAATAATTCTGTACCATTAGATGAATTGATGAGGTACACTAATGGGCACTTTCCTCATCAACTTTCTAAATTATGCAAAATTGTGCAGTGGGCTTCTATATCATTTGTACAATTAGAAACAAACCCTGCCCTTCATTATGCATATTACTCTTTAATTTTGATATATGCTACACAATTGGATATCTTGTCCTTTTCAAAACTTGAATATATGTACTTGTGTTAAATAGCAAAGTCCTAGGAATGTTTCCCCTATCTTCTCACCTTGCTCCCACCTGATTTTCATCTGCAGAAAACACAGCCAGAGACAAATCCTGCAGATAAGAATGTAAATCCACAGTCGCTTTCTGATTCTAATATTTCCAGATCTGATATATCTACCTGGGACTTATAAATCCAGCATTATTGGCTTTCTTGCTGCACTCTATTGAACAACTTGATTAGCTTCACAATGAGAGTTGGATATTAATCTTAAATTGATTCGTTTTCTAAATTAGCTCCTGATTAACTGAATACTAAAAAATAAAATTTGATTGAGGAAATAAAATATAGTAAAATGACTTAAAAATGATTTTACAGGCAGAAGATTAATATTACATATATGCAAACACATAGGAATATTTATTTTCATAATGTACAATAGTAATAATGTGTAGTTTACCTTAGAAAACTTTAAAGCACAGCTATGCTAAATATTGCTCGTTAAAATGAGTAATAATTAGTGACCAGACAAGAAAAGGTCTATAGGATCAGTCACAGATAAATCAAAAGTTAGTTACATGGCACTGAGCAGGAACTTACCTTTAGTTTCCTTTCTTGTAAATAATGTCAAATGATCTTTGAATTTCCTTTGCACATAACTTACCATTCTAAGTTATATATAGCAAAGATAGCTAAGTGAAATCAATGTCCTCTCATCTATAGAAATTAGAATCTGTTTAATATTCAGTATTATCCATTTTCTTAAAGGTTTTGAAGTTAAAACGTGTGGTTTTATCTCAAGATGAGTTGATTGGGTGTATCCATCGCAAACATAATTGATTATACAAATTCACAGAAAAATTGTGTGTTATATCTATCTATTCAATTTGATTATAAAACATGTGAGAGTCACTTCATTATAATACTATTTTTTCCAGCTATAGAATCTAAACTACCTCATGTTATTCAAGACTTTTGTTTCAAAATAAATTTTCAATAATGCATATTAATGTAAACAAGAGCAATTCCTTTGCTGGTCTTGGTTTGTATCCACTTTCCATAAATGGCATTTGTAGTTAGAGTCTAAGGTGATAACTTATCCACTCATTCACAATCACATAGTGAATATACAATATTTCATGTAATAAAGGTAAGCAGAGGTAATATGTAGCTTTGGCCTTGAATGTTATATGAACTGGAGAAAAAAAGAAGTAATAGACATGGAATAAAAGTAATAGAAGCAAAACAGAAATAATTAACATTAAAACCAAGAAATACAAAGGAACTCTGCTGAGTTAACTCTTTAAGATCACATCTGTGTAACTGATTTCAAAATAACATAATTCATCATTAAACAAATTCTACATGAATTTGTAATTCTAAGGAATTACAATAAACAAGATATTCATGTGGTAAACAGAACTATAGTCATTTTAAAACTAGTGTAGTCTCTCGTAAAGATATGATGAACATAAAAGATACATTTCAGAATTAAATAAATGGGATGGTGCATACCTACATAGGCTTCTGTTTAACTATGGTTATTTGAGTAGTAGATCATAAATAAAGCTTAGGTGGCATTAAAAAACCCAGAGGGAAATGAACTAACTCAAAACTCCCTGAAAAATACAAATACAATATCTGAACAAGAGTGCATGTGTATACCTGAAGGCTACATAACAAGAAACAATGTGCCAGACAGGAGACACCTCCCTTTGAGTTGTTGGTCACGATAGTCCATGAGAACTCAAAATAACATAGGCTATTGCCAGAGCCTTTGATTACCTCCCAGAACTTGAAGATAAGACCCTATTACTGAAGAGAGGATATACTTCAGACACAGGACTTGGAGTAATGGAGCTGGAACTGACCTGAAGCCTCCTCCCTGAATACTAGCTCTCATAGTTTTAGAGGCTACTATGCAAGCTACTAAGGGAGAAAATCAATCAATGGTCTAGCCCAGCTGTTAAGTTTAATAAACACAACAACGGATAAAGCAAACTCTCTCTGTTGGTGCAGTAGTGGCACTTTTATTTAGGGGTAATCAACAGATATCTAATTTGATTTAAAGCCCTTTCAATGGGAGGGAACTCATGGGTGGCACTGTATATATAGTCAAATACATATGGTTGGAGAGGTCGTAAGTCCCAGAAAAAGCACTATCTCTCATTTTGCAAGACAAATGAAATTTCTTACTATATGCTAAATACGGATCCTTATATTTACAAAGTATACCATACACCACTTATCAAAGAAACTTCTTTTTGCAACAGATGGAGACTATTAAAAAGTTCCCCAACTGGTCACACACACAGAATATATATTTGAGAGATGCCTGGCCTTAAGTGACATATCTACAGTGAACCCTCTATGCCTATGCCTCATGGAACATAGCAGAACAGGGAGTAAACAGAATACTAATACATCCCTCAAGTCTCAACAGCAAAGCTCTCTCACACAACAGTGTGATGCACACAGAAGGCCACAACTGGCTAAGTTTTAGAGAATAAGAGACTGCAAAATATGTGTCCTTAGATAGGACTCCTATATTAAACCTCACCCACCAATGGCTCAGGGACCATTGCTGAAGAGGGTACAGAAAGATTGTATGAGCCAGGGTTGGTGCATGAACATAAGGAAACAGAGACTTTCAAATCTCTGGGAACTTGCTGATGAATTTGTAACAAAGGTGACAGCATGTACAAGACCCATGCTCACTCCATCAGACAAAAACCCAGCACAGAACAGGGGAAATTGGCAGCAGGCACAAGTCTAGCCAAGGAACTATTGGCAAATGATTACTGTGAGGTGAGGGAGACTCTCTTTTTTAAGGGATTGACTCTAGATAGGCTAACTAGACACAGTGGATGAACTTGTACTGAGGGATGCCTGGGTACAAATGTTTGACTGGTAAAACAACACATATGACAGTATGCATGAAACCTGGTGTGTGTATTTATGGGGGGAGTTATGGGGGCAGTTAATGGGGAGGAGGTCTAAATATGATTAAGCTGTGTTATATGAAATGCTCAAAAACTTAATAAAAGTAAAATATAAAAAGGCGGAGTTTTGAAAATTCAAGATACTTGATTTAGCATGAAGCAAAGCAAAAGCATAATAATGAAAATTTAAATTTTAAAAGAGGGCTTCCATAGTGACTCAGCAGGTAAAGTTACATGACCTAATGACCAGAGTTCCATAATCAACACCCAGAACCCTCATAGTAGAAGGAGAGCACTGATTCCCTTAAGTTCTTTTCTGACCTCTATACAAGCATATATACACACATGTGCACACACACAAAAAATTACATACATAATGAAAATGTAAATGATTTCATCTAATTAAGTATAGAATATTTACTTAAAATTATATAAAATTATATAACTGCAAGATTAGAATAAATATTCTAAATATTCTGAAAATTATCAGTTTTCATGGAGATAAGAAAATAAACTAAATTAATTCAGAATTGGAATTAATAGTTGTTTATCATGCGTACTTACGTTCATATAAATTAATGTGGATCAGGATTCCTAATTTCACGATAGAAAATTTCCAGTTTTTCAAGACTAGATTTTGGTGCCCTGTGGTGTTTTTTTTTATTATACGTCAGTGTCCTCAGAGAAAAATGCCATGCTATGTAAAAGATCAAATGCATTTTCTAAATGTCATAAATACTGGCTATATCCTTTAAAACTGCTCATCAAACTGCCTAAGTACATTTCTAAAGTACTGGCAATAGAACCATTGATTTGCCAATCATTTTGCAATGCATATTTTCTTTCAAAGATATACAAAAACATTTATATGTACTGAAGTTGACAGTATACTGCCTGACAAATGTTTGATTTGAGGGCAAACATTGATACATAAGCATAATTAACACAAAAATATGATTTTTAAAGAAACTGATGTGTTATAGATTGTTTTAACACACTGTGTTGAGACGTAATGCTCTAATGCCTGGCTAAGGGTATATTTATAGTAAAGAGGAATTATCATATTTTTGGCTAATTATCCAAGTATGGCTAATTTAATATTCATAGTCTTATGGGGGAAAAACACAGCCCATATCAGTATTATTGTCACTCCATAATACAATCAATTTTAACACTGTATGTTGAAGACAATTTTGTATATGCTTGCAACCCAACATGTAGATATACTTTTTCTTATAATTTTCATGATATTACATTGCTTTGGTTTCTTATTACACTTTTTCAACTTTCTTAGAAATAAATCAAATGCCTAATTGTCTAAACTACATAGCAACTATCTTCACTGATCTTTCTGTACAATCAAACCTCATGCAGAAAAAAAAAAAAACCACTCCAAATATCAAGCTTTACATTTGAAAATTGCCCCCAAAGAATTGCTAAAATATTTTCAATGAATCCATTAGTTGTCTGTTTGGAACCTATCCCTCAATCAAAAAATGCACTTATGTAAATATAAGCCAAACAAATTAAATTACCCATTAAAACACAAGAGACATTGTCATTCTTAATATATCATTAAACCATAAGAGACATTGTTATTCTTAATATATCATTGAATTTTTTATTTTTATTTTTTTTTTCATTACAGCTTTAACATATTCATTAACAATTTCCAGAGTAAAGATACATCTCTTTCAAAAGTGGCCATAAATTTTTAGGTTCACAATTGAATTAATACAGTTGTACAATATTGGACACAGTATAAACCCTCTAAGACATAAAATTGTATGAGTTTTTAACCTTTAAAGAAGATCTCCATTTCATTTTAAATACGCTGTTTCCTACATTTTATTATTTTTTATTTTATGTGTATGCATGTATTGCCTGCATGTAGGTTAATTGTAATTGCACCGGTATCATGCAATGTCCACGGAGGACAGAAGAGGCTGTCAGATCCCCTGGAACTGGAGTTATGGACCGTTGTTAGCTGCCATGTGGGTGCTGTGCTTCGAACCCAAGTCTTCTGCAAGAACAGTCAGTGTTCTTAACTACTGAGCCATCTCTCCAGCCTGTTTCCTACATTTTTAATGCTACTAACACTTAGATGTTTGCATGCATCTAATCTGTATGTATTTGATTATTACTAGTCACAGTCAGTTGTATTCTTGGCACCTGAGTATGGATATAAAGTCATCAGGTAGATTTCGATGGTAATGTTTATCTACTAATTAACATATAGTAAATTTATATGATTCCTCCTCAAATGTCTTTTTTAAAATTTTTTGATATTTTTTGGTGTGTATATCATACAGAACATCCCACACAATCTCATTCACCTATATACCCACTTCCCAAATGGCACCCTCCCAAAGCCTCCCCTACTGGAGCCCATATACTTTGTCATCCCTGTTACTGTCCACTGTGTTGTCAGTGACCCCAGCCATTCACCAGAGCTTGTCCATCTGCTGAATCTAGTCAGCCTATCTAGAGAGCTTTGTATTAGGAAGATCGGCTGTTCTTCATGTAGCAGCAATCAGTTGCCAACATTCCTTTAGATAAGATTGGGGTCTGCTGTTCATTTTCCCAGTTCTATGCTGGGTTACTGTCTGGGAGTCTCCTGGGCCACCCTGGCCAATAACTCAAAGAAAGGTACCTCCTGTCTGGGATTGTTTCTTGTTATGTACCCTTTAGCTGTACAAATGGATTCTTTAAAAAATTATATGGGCCCCTTTAATCTTTAGTTACACTTTCTTTTTGGGTGTTTAAGACCCTCCAATTGGCCCAGATAAACCTGTTTATTTTTACTCTTAAGGTCATTTGAGTATCTGTTCCTCATGGGTAACATGGGCTTGGGAGGAGACCCTGGATCCATTCTTTTTCCAGTTCCATCTATGCGAATATAAGTCAAAGATCCTGCTCAACCATGGCTGGCTTCACTTGGAAGCATGGAGGAAATGTTGACCCTCCTCTTTGTAGGCTGGACACTGGTTCAGGTCCCCTGGAACTTAGCTAACTTAGGAGAGAAAGGAGCAAAAACTGTCTTTTCTGTCCCTCTGTTCAAATTAGTATAGGCCTCATAGTATGGCTGTTAAACATCTAAAGTTTACTGCCACCAGTCTGGTACTTTTAATTACCATGTGCCATGTAGGTAAAGCTTGGGGAAAAACCAAATGCTCTCAGATAAACCTTGCCTAGACATATATTATATTCTTTGATCTAGTTGTATGTATAATTTGTCAGTAGGTGTTGGACTAATATGGTTCCCTCTGTTTTTTTAAAACTAGCTATGTATTGTTTATCTCTCGCATTGTCTAACACCTCCACCATGGTTTCCCTATTTAAGGTGCCCCCATTTTTTCCATTTCTCCATTAATAATAACCTTCTCTTATGGTCCCACCTCTCTTGAGCTCCTTTTTTCCCTTTATCCCCCAGGTTCCTCGTATAACCTTCCCTCCCCACTCCTCTTAACCCCATTTTTATCCATATCTCCCTTATTAACACCTGTTTCCTACTGTTCTCTTTCAGATTCTTTCTTTTCCTTTACCTCCCTGGTTCCTTTTCATTATCCTGCTTCCTTTAGTTATGTCTGGATACATAATCATTTATCAGGATTTGGTGCTAGGATCCACATATGAGGGAGAACACACGTCGTGTTTGTTTGTTTGTTTGTTTGTTTGTTTGT
>NW_008356004.1:740934-762097 GCF_000622305.1 Nannospalax galili
ATTTACCTGCAAATTTCATGATTTCATCTTTCTTTATTGCTGAGTAAAACTCCATTGTGTAAATGAACCACATTTTCATTATCTACTCGTCACTTGAGGGACACTTAGGTTGCTTCCACCTCTTAGCTATTGTAAAAAGAGCAGGAACAAACATGGATGTACAAGTGTCTATGCAATAGGTTGAATTCTTTGGAACTGTGTCCCTGAGTCAGGTATCACCCATAATTTTATTCAAAATCATTTATCCAACTTTAATTGGGGAAATACAAACTTGGATCCACCCTTATCAGACAATTTTACATTTCCATTCCTAAGCCTAATACAACTCACACACACACAAGGTCAAGCAATGCTTCTTCATCCTCCTTGTTTTCAGTGAAGATGCATGCATTGCCTTTTAGCACTCTGATATGTTCATTCTCAAGCAAAGCCACATTCATTCATTCAATATATTTTTGGATGGAGTATCAAATTGAGGCTCCCAGGAAACAAGATCAACTCCCCAGGTCACAAGGGCACATGGTTCAGTGAGTTTGCCAAGGTTAATTAAAAGCTATTAGTCCAGATTATGTCCATTAATGCCAGGCATGTTGGCACATGCCTTCAATCCCAGGACTCAGAAGGCAAAGACAGGTGAATCTCTGTAAGACCAAGGCCAGCCTGATCTACACAATGAGTTCCAGGAAGGCTGGGACTCAGGAGACCCTGTCAGAAAACCAAACCAAACAAACAAAAGACAAACCAAACAAAACAAAAAACCAGATTATGCACATTTTATAAAAGTCATTCCTGTGTAAATTATCTAAAGTTTGTAAATCAAAAAAATTCTCAATCTCATTTGCTATGTTTAAATTTAAGCACTCATTTTTTTACAGCATCAATTATACTTTGTTATGACATAAGATAATTACTGGCTGGGTATGGTGATACATGCCTTTAGTCCCCAAACACAGGAGTCAGAGGCAGGTGAATGTTTTGTGAGTTTGAGGCCAGCCTGGTTTACATGGAAAGTTCCAGGTCAGGCAGAGCTACACAGAGAGACAATCTTTCAAAACATAACAAAATAAGATATTTAGTAAGAGACAATAAAAATATCACTAAACGTGGACTAACAGAATTTCTGGAGGAAATGCTTAGGCATTGCAGGTCCGGAGGTGCAGTCAAGGAATACCTGTCCACAGAAGGCATGGAGGTGGCTTAGGTGGAAGAGTAGAAGCAAAATATTTTGATTCTACAGATAACAACAGGTAGAAAGATGAGTGACAGCAGTTTCCTACTGCAGCCTCGGATAAGAAGCCACTGGTGACCACATTCCCACTCCATAGGAACACTCTCAGTAAAACTATCCCTCACTGCTAGCAAGCCTGCTGACTGATTAAAAGAGCTGAACTGAAAAGAAAAAGATTTTTCAAATATTAATTTTGTGTCTAACATGGAAACTGGTAAATGGGAAGGATAACAATATTTCATTTATTGAGTGAAGTTAAAATCAATATAAATTAACCAGAGTATAGAGCTGTTTCATTGGGTAGTCAGTTAGAATAGATGTCAGCATCTTCAACTTAAATAGCATTTCAGATAATAATAAATTTCAGAAATAAGTTGGAATCATTTTTTTCATGCCAATTTACTTATCCTACAAGGAAACGGTATTTAGGAAAAGTTACCTAGTACATCTTCAATACTTGTATTTTTAACAAATGTTCTTAGTATAATGCCACTGTAAAACTAGTTTTAAATGATGATGATGGACACCCTTTTATAAATTTTATTTTCTTTTCATTTTTTATTAACATTTTGCAAATTTCTTGCAATATGTTTTGATCATATTTTGACCCACTTCCTATCTGAGCCCCTTCTGCTTAGTATGCCATCCATGTGCTCTGTTATACATATTAAGGCTTGAGTCAAATATGTGTCCTCAAATACCTTTTGGTATGTGTCCATCTGCTAGAGCCTGATTAACTTACCAAATGTCTCATCCTAAGTGAGACTGTCTCTCCTGCTCCCAGAAGCTGTCAGTTGCCAATAGTTCCTCAGGCATGATTGGGGCTTTTTCCCACTTCCCCACATCTACACTGGGATTTTGTCTGGTTTGAACTTATATGGGACTTGTGTATGCTGTCACCATTACTGTGAATCCATGTGAATAATTGATCAGGTCTCTGAAAAACTCTTTCCTTATGGTCATCCACCACCTCTGGCTCTTACAGTCTTTCCATTCCTTCCTCTTTAAAACAAAAAATTATGTGTATGAGTGTTATGCCTGCCTGTATGTAAGTACACCTGAATCGTGCAGTGCCCATGGAGGACAGAAAAGGATGTTGGATCTCCTGGAACTAGGGTTATAGTGGTTGTTAGCCACCATGTGGTTTATAGGATTTGAACCTAGGTCTTCTGGAAGAACATCCAGTACTCTTAACTGCTGAGCCATCTTTCCAGCCCCCCATCCCTTCTTTTACAATGGTTTCTGAGCCTTGGGAGCTAGAGGTTTGATATAGGTGTCTAATTCAGGGGTAAGCATTCTGCAGTCTCTTATTCTCTGCATGTTGTCCAGTTATGGATCTCTGTGTTAATTGCCATCTGCTGCATGAGGAAGCATTTCTTCTGAGAGTTGAGAAGTATATAATCTATGAATATAATGATAGGTGTTGGTTCATTAGGTGTTGGTTTAAAACTATATCTATTTAGCAAATTATAGCAGTTGGCTTTCCTATATGGTCTGTGACATGCCTAACCTTGGTGTCCTAGGCCTGATATCATTATCAGGCTCTTACTAGTCATGGTGGTACACGCCCTTACTCCCAGAACTCAAGAGGCAGAAACATGTGGATCTCTGTGCAGTCAAGGCCTGCCTGGTCTACATCGTGAGTTCTAGGCCAGCTTGGTCCACAGGGAGACCCTCTTTCAAAAACAAACAAATAAATAAATAATAAATAAATAAATAAATAAATAAATAAATGGTTGACATCTTCTATATTGGTTTTCATAATTACTTTTTTTAAATTGGGCTTTGAACTCCAAGTCTTTAGATTGGCTAACAAACAAAAACCACAGGAACTACAGAGTGAATGAATTATCAGTTGTTCCTTACTTCAATACAAAGTATTTTCCCCTCACAGGATCACACAATTGCATCTTTATATTATGATCATGGAAAAAAATTGTATAAAAATACTGACATCTGAACTCAACCAAAGACTATGTTGAGAATAATATCTAGGTATAAGGTCAAGGAATTATATTTGGTTGAGTTGACACAGACATTCTTTCATGACACTTCAGACTTCTTTATTGTGAAATTCACTAAAACAATGAGCGCTAAGGTCAGATAACCGGTACCTGGTTCTTAGATCAGCTTTATTATGTCTATCACCATAGCAAGTTGCCTATGGTGGCCAGTTTCTCATCTCTAAAATAGGTACCATAAAGGGACCTTCATCATAGAATAAATATATGTACATAGCAAGAAATTTGGATGGCACCAGGCACACAGCATGGACTCATTGAATAACAGCCATTGTGATTATCTAATTGCTTTCTGGATACTATAAATGTTCAATGTTGGATTAGCATCTTGAGCACAATGTTCCAATTATGTTTATTAGATGTAGAACTATCCCCAAATATAAAAAAAAATCTAAACATATATCACAAAAGGGGCAACATCAAAAGCCAAGTCTATGATGCTGGAAGAAAACCTGATATATGTATGTATCATAAAAATAGAAAGGTGTTTCCCAGGAAGATTTTAATTTTGTAAATTAAAAGATAAAAGTATTCTAAATAATTTCTGGCATAGAAGTATATATATTGAGGGGATTTAGTATAGTATTTAAATACTTTTTCATTATGTTACAGAGAGATAATTTTAAAATAATTTGGGGAAAATGTAGAATTAATCATTTAATATTTCCAAATATTATCCTAACTGACAAAATGAAAAGAGAAGAATGCATTAACTAATTTCCCTGCTGGAATATAGTGAAATCACACTGAGTGATTATCTGGAGGAACTGAGGTTTATCTGCAGGGTAGCTGACAGAGAAGTTATGGCAAAACAAGGAGCCAATCAATGGCTTCATTTAACTCTCTGAAATCACTTCAAGCTGGCCACTCTCACTGGAAAATAATTGCAGTTTTGAAGATGAAGCGGACAGGATGGTTATCCCAAGAGGAACGCAGTGGGGATGGTACTCTTGAAACTTTCCAATCCATTTTCAAAGGTGCAACAATTTTAAGGAGAAGTAATTGAAGAAAATACCCTCTTGCTCCAAGAAAAGAAATGTAGTTAAGAGTACTTATCAATTCTAAGAAGATTCCAGCTTAAGAAACATGAAACAGAAAAGACTTGGATGGTTACCACATTATCTCCCTCACCTGCTACTTCTTGAGGCTCTTGGTGATCAATAAACGAGAAGGACAAACCTACCTGAATGACAAAGATGTAGGATGAAACGCTCATCGTGTTTGCTCAGATTCCACAGTGGCAGCATCTATGAAGGCAACAGAACATCCATCACTCTCTACTACCTACAGCAGATAAACAAGCCCTTCCTCCCTTGTCGGTGTCTTGGCTTCTACCACACACCAACATTGGATTTGAGGACTGGCAAAAGACTTGCAATTGTGCAACAGTGATCAACTTCTGACTTTGGTTATGTTAACTTTAGATCAATTGCCAAAAGTAAGCTACACCATTGGCAGTGGGAGGCATTATTTCCTACTCTTTATTCCAGCGGTTTGAGTGAAGTTGGTCCTATGCCTAGTTCTAAGGGCATAAGCCTTTCATTGAACAAATGACACTAAAGAAAAAAAACCCTACGTTGATGCATAATAAAAATGGTGAAAGATCTGTCTGCGGTTCAAGTATTTATTACATCCATAGAAATATTAGACATTGAAAATCAAAGACAAAGCAGAGACATTTCTCAAAAATCTTTCAGTAATACTGAAAGTTACATAAGCAGACAAATGACAACCACCAATATACCTTCTAAATAAATAAAATTTTCCATTATATGTTTAACCCAAGGAACAAAAAGCTAATGTATTTTGCAGTAAAAATCTGGGTCTCCTTTTAAAGTGTAAATTATTTTTAACCATATAAAATTATGTTCACTATTAACCCTGTAACATTATAGCCACTGAGATAAAGATTTTGTCAAATCATGTGGAAAAATTCTAGGATAGGCCTGGATACTTCACCATTTTCTGAAATAACAGGACTGTGAGGTCACCACCAAGGGGACTCCAGAGTGTTGGAAGGACCTGAGATCAGAGGATGATATGGGGAGAGGAGTAGCAAAAGGCCATGGAGCAACAAAAGGCAAGGCTTTATATCCAAGTATATTCAAACTCACTGTGTGACCTGAATCTAGCCCTATATGCAAGCTTCTGACTCTATTCCTGGAAAATGATAAAATAGACTTAAGTAACAGAGGTAATGTACAACTTTCCTCACTGAATAATCCATAAATAAAGCTAGACTCAGGTGCAATTTGATGCAGAGCCTTTAAAGATAAGGGTCCTCTTGTATTTATCTCCATTGTTCCTACTTCATTCTTATATGTTGGCTTTATTCTCATATAGGTTCTCCCTTTTATGTTCCAGGTTTCTACAGCACTTTCAAAGCAGCTTTGGATGCATAAATATGGGTGGGTGGAAGGGAACTGGACTAAGTAAAACTTTATTCTTCATGTAAACATTAGCCCTGTATGTATCTGCTTTCCCTACACTTGTCATATGTAATCAGAAGTATGAGGATACTAATGGACATGCACGTGTTGTTAGAACAAGAGATAAGACAAATATCAATTAATACTTGAGGATGAAGAGTAGGAAAGTAATGGTTCTAATTGTAAATTATAATTCATTATAAGAAAGGAATGGATGCTTGGGTCATCAATATGTACCTCATGTACCATTTGTCATAGGAACAAAGATATTATTTCAAAAGACACCCACCAATTCTTTCATGCTCAGTTTTGTTCCTCCACAGAATTTATAATTTAATGAAGAAAGTATTAGTTTCAGGAAGGACTTCAGGAAGGTTTCCCCTGTAGAATACATGAGATATAATTTAGTACATGCATACAATGTGTCATGATAAAGTTACAGCAGTAAGGAATTCTATTTCCTTAAACATTGTTTTCATTTTTATTATCTTATAAAGAATTAGGCTTAATTACAGTATTTTTTCACTAAAACATGGTTCTAGCTGTTTGTCTCCTCTATTCTTCCCGCTTCCCTCTCTTGTTTTACCCCCAGTACCTTCATTAAAACTTCTATATTATATGTGAGTTTTGCAGTTGCCACTCCCCATCAATGCCTCTGTTTCCTTCCATGGTCTCCTATCTATTTTCATAGTCTATGCATGCTCTAACAGCCCTTATTCACATACATACAAACATGAAAAGTCACAATCCAGAGATTAGAAGAGACCATGTTATGTTTGTTTTTCTGAGACTGGGTATTGTTGCTTACTTTAAATTTTTCCAGTTCCATATATATTAAAAATTAATAAACACATAATAAATATATGCAATATATAGTTATAGGATCAGTGGTGATAATTCAATATATGTATGCAATGTTAGTAATTAAGGAAGAATAATTAATGTTTCCATCTTTTTAGCATTGCTTTGTTTATAGACTTCAAAATCCTCTTTTCTAGTACACTACAAAACATGCAATAAATTATTGTGACTATAGATGGTTTGCTGTTTCCTTCTCATAGTTGCTAAAACTCCTTCTGGGAGGTGCAAAGGCCAGTCAGCCCCCTCCTCCAACCATCCTTAAGACAAACCGAGGTCTAATTTCTCCAAACTATAAGTTGGGAAACTATAGAGTTTATTGGGGTTACTTACAAAGCAATGGGTGAGGGTGTGGGTGCTCCTTCCTAAGACTGTTCTGGAAAGTCTCCATCCAGAATTGGATGTGACCTCCCCACAGCTGCACAAAATGACCAGAGCCCCTCTCTACAGGCTTCCTCTGTTTGGGGACCCTTAGTCCCTCTGGCTTGTGCAACCAGGGACAACTGGTTGGTTGGGAGGCATGTCTGACTCTCCCTTACCCTCCTTTCTTTCAGAGCATACCAGCCAACAAGTTTTGCAAGTGGGTACAACCAAGATTGGAAAGAAGGCATCTGATGTTCATGGTCTGTCTTTCAGAGGACAGTCTATGTTTCCCTATAGTTCTTATTTTAATTGTTTTTAAAAAACTCAAGAATAGAGTAGAAACATAAATAATTTAATAATTCTCATGTGAAACAAAAATGTTTGGAAGAGTTAATATTTCATTTTTAATTCATTTTATTATTCTAAGAAACAAGTTTTAGTTTACTAATATTTAACAAAAGTAAGCCCTTCTCAAGAAACTCCAATGGACTCTCATACGAACATTTGAAAATTGCCCTGTTCTGACTTTTTCCTAGTTCCCTGTCTAGAACTTGTAATGCTAATTACTCTTGCCTTTACTTAATCTTCACATCACCTATTCATGACTCAAAGACTTTCTTTTCCCCTTAGAGATAAGAATTATGCAATTTGGGAGTCTTTTAGTTAGACCCACTGAAAGGGTACTCCAATTGCCTCACCCTGCATCTCTGTTCAGCATGGAAGAAGCCAGAGCGGTCTGCGTCTTTTACTTCTCCTTCACATCTCCTATTCATGATTCAAGGACTTTCTTTTTTCTTTTCCCATAAGAATTATGCAATTTGGGAGTCTTTTTGATAGACTCCCTGAAAGATCACTCCAATTGTCTCACCCTGCATCCTTGTTCAGCATGGAAGAAGCCAGAGCAGTCTGCATCCCTATTCCCTATTGGCAATTTTGGTAACCCCTTCAAAGAGGGGGTGATCAGAATAGGAGGTAGGAATTGGCTAGGCAGTTAGAGTTTAAAAGACCCCAAAGAAATGTAGCCAGTTTCTGGACTAAAAGTCAAAATGTCCTTGCTCCTACTCCAAAGACCAAAATGTGAAAAGTATTTGGGAGCTTGTAGATAATCCTTAAAATATTTTAGTGTTACCTCTTCAGAGGGGGCAATGTTGGAGGGGAGGGAGTCGGAATGGATTTGATCAAAACACCTTATGTGCATGTATGAAATTCTCAAAGTTTTTGTAAAAGTTAAAAAAAAATAGTTTTTTTATTAAAAAAAAAGTAGAAAAGCAAATATAGTAGGACACAGATTATGGAAACAGATCACCAACACATCGAACAGCAGCAGATAGAAATATATTTAAAATTTTTTTAAAATTATTTATTAATAACCAAATGATTAGAAGAAGCATTTCATTATGGCTTTAACATATTCAATAACAACTTCCAGAGCAAAGACACATCTCTTTCAAAAGTGGCTGTAATTTTTAGGTTCATAGTTGAATTAATACCTTTACACGATATTGAACTCAGTATAAACCCTATAAGACAAAAAATTGAATGAGGTTTTAACCTTTAAAAAAGAATTCCATTTCATTTCAAAATATACTGTTTCCTACAGAAAGACAAATTTTTAATGCTAAGATGTATATATTTGCACATGTGTCTCTAATCCCTCTGTATCTGATAATTACTAGTCACAATCAGTTACACTTGGTTCCTAGGCGACTGAGTATGGATATAAAGTCATCAAGTAGATTTCAGTGGTAATGTTTATCCTCTCCGTTAATTAACATGAATTAAATTTTTATGTTTCTTCCTTAAATATAACTCATTTTTTAAATTTGTTGATTTTTGTGTGTGTGCATATCATACAGAAATTCCCCAAACAATCTTATTCATCTATATAGCCACTTCTCAAATGGCACCATCCTATAGTCCCCCCTCCCCACTGGAGCCCATATACTCTATCATCCCTGTTACTGTCCACTGTGCTGTCAGCGCCCCAGCTGTTCTCCAGTGCTTGTCCACTCACTGAATCTAGTCAACCTATCTAGAGCTCCTTCTTTAGAAAGATCTGCTGTTCCTCATCTAGCAGCAAGCAGTTGTCAACATTCCATTAGATAAGATTGGGGTCTGCTGTTCATTTTTCCAGTTCTATGTGGGGTTACTGTCTGAGAGTCTCTTGGGCCACCCTGGCCAACAACTCAAAGGTGGCTCCTGTATGGTGTTGTTTCTTGTTATGTAGCCTTTAGCTATATACATGGACTCAAAAAATTATATTGACCCCCTTTAATCTTTGGTTATACTTTCCTTTTGGGTATTTAAGACCATACAGTTGGCCCAGATAAATCAATTTATTGGTACATTTAAGGCTGTTTCTCAGGGGTCACTTGGGTTTGGGAGGAACCCCTAGCTCCTTTCTTTGACCAGTTCCATCTATGTATACGTCGAAGGTCGTGCTCGACCATGGCTGGATTCTCTTGGAAGCATGGAGGAAATATTTCCTCTGTGTTGACCCTCCTCTTTATAGACTGGACACTGGTTCAAGTCCATTCGATGGGGTCTCCATGGCCTCCTTGATCAAGAGGACAGGTGACTCATCGCAGTTATAGGACATTTTGAGAGTTGCTCAGAGTCCCCTGGAAATTAGTTGACCTATGGGGGAAGGAGCAAAAACTGTCCTTTATGTCCCTCTGACCAAATTAGTATAGGCCTCAAAGTATGGCTGTTAAACATCCAAGAAAGTTCCAACAGTATGGTACCTCTAACTACCATGTGCCATGCTTGGACAAAAACCAAAACATTCTCAGATAAACTTTGCCTAGACATATATTATATTCTTTTATATAGTTGTATGTATAATTTTGTCAGTAGGTTGTTGAACTAATATGGTTCCCCCTGGTTTTCCTAAAACTAGGTAGGCCTTATTCATCTCTCGCATTGTCTAACACTTCCACTGTGGTTTATCCATTTAAGATGCTCCCATTTTTCCCATTTCTCCCTTAATAATGCCCTTCTCTTATGGTCCCACCTCTCTTGAGCTCTTTCTTTCCCTCTATTCCCTAGGTTCCTTGTATAACCTGCCCCTCCTTAAAATAACCTCATTTTTATCCATACCTCCCTTATTAAGACCTGCTTCCTACTGTTCTTCTCTTTCAGATTCTTGCTTTTCCTTTACCTCCCTGGTTCCTTTTCATTATCCTGGTTCCGGTAGTTATATCTGGATACATACTCACTTATCAGGATTTGGCATAACGATCCACATATGAGGGAGAACATATGTCGTTTGTTTTGGTTTTGGTTTTTTTCTGAGTCTGTGTTACTTCACTTAGTAGAACAGTTTCTAGTTCCATCCATTTACCTGCAAATTTCATGATCTCATCTTTCTTTACTACTGAATAAAACTCCATCATGTAAATGAACCACATTTAAAAGAGCAACAACAAACATGGATGTACAAGTGTCTCTGCAGTAAGATGGGTTCTTTGGGTGTATGCCAAGGAGTGGTATAACTGGATCAAATGGTAGGCTCATTTGTAGTTTTTTAAGAGTTCTCTGCACAGCTTTCCATAGGGGTTGTTCAAGTTTGCAGTCCCACCAGCAGTGGATGAGCATTCCCCTTTCCCCACATCCTTTCTAATATTTGGTATCATTTGTTCTCTTGATCATAGACAGTCTGACTGGGGTAAGATAAAAATCTTAAAGTGGTTTTACTCTGCATGTCCCTAATTACTAGTGATGTTGAACACCTTTTCAGATGCTTCTTAGCCATTTTTATTTCTTCTTTTGAGAACTCTCTGTTTAGGTACTTAGCCCACCTTTTAATTGGGTTACTTCCTTTCTTGGTTCTTTGTTTTTTGAGTTTATTATATATTCTTCATCTTAAACCTCTGTCAGATGTATCGCTGGGGAAGATTTTCTCTCATTCTGTGAATTTCCTCTTCACTTCCTTGGTTGCTTCTTTTGATGTACAGAAGCTTTTTAATTTAATGAGGTTCCATTTGTTGAATCTTGTCCTTGTTTCCTGAGAAATTTGTGTAAGATTTAGAAAATCCTTTCCTACACCTATATCTTGTAGGTTATTGCCAATGTTTTCTTCTAACAGTTTCAGAGTTTCAGGCTTCAAATTGAGGTCTTTGATACATTTGTAGTTGACTTTTGTGCAAGGTGAAAGATAGGGGTTTAGTTTCATTCTTCTACAGGTGGAGATCCAGTTATGCCAGCACCATTTGCTGAACATGATCTTTCCTCCAGTGAATGGTCTTGTCTCCTTTGTCAAATATCAGGTGGCTGAAATTGCATGTACTCATATTTGGGTCTTCAATTTTGTTCCATTGATCTACAGATCTATTTTTGTGCCAGTACCGTGTTGTTGTTGTGGCTATAGTCCTGAAATACAGGTTATAATTTGTTATAACAATCCACTACCCGCCACCAACATTGCTCTTAGTGCTCAGGGTTGCTTTGGCTCTCCAAGGTCTTTTGTGTGTCCTTATGAATCTTAGGATGGTTTTTCCAATTCTGTGAAAAATGTCATGGAGATTTTGATTGGCATTGCATTGAATCTATAAATGGTTTTTGTGGGATGGTCATTTTCACAATATTAATTCTTCCAATCCATGAGCATGGGAGGTCCTTCCATCTTCTGATGTCTTCCTCAATCTCTTTCTTTAAAGATTTAAAATTTTCATTTGAAAAGTCTTTAGGGTCTTTGGTCAGGTTTATTCTGAGGTTTTTTTGTTTTTTTTTTTTGTTTCTTTTTTAATTTGGGAGTTTTTTTTTTTTTTACAGCTATAGTGAAGGGGAGTGTTTCCATGTACTCTTTCTCTGATTGCTTGTTATTGGTATATAGAAAGGCTATAGATTTTTGTGGAATAATTTTGTAACCTGCCACTTTACTGTAGTTTTGGTCTTTGAGGTCAGTTATAAGATTTATGATGTTTTTTGACTTACGTGTATTGAAGCATCCCTGCATCTCTGAAATAAAGCCTATTTGATCATGATGGATGATCTATTTGTTGTGTGTCTGTATTCTGTTTGTTAGTATTTTGTTTAGAATTTTTACATCGATGTTTATTAAGGATATGGGTCTATAGTTTTCTTTTTTGGTTGTGTCTTTACCTGGCTTTGGTGTTACAGTGATGCTGGCTTCATAGAATGAATATGGAAGTTCTCCCTCCATTTGTTTCTTTTTGAATAAATTAAGTAGTATTGACTGTAGATCCTCTTTAAATGTCTGGTAGAATTCTGCTGTAAATCCTTCTGGTCCTGGGCTTTTTTCACTTGGGAGGTTTTGTATTACTGTTTCAGTTTCCTTATATGTTGTGTGTCTGTTTAAGCTGTTGATATTTAAAGTTATTAATGAAAGATGTGTATTGAATCCCATCATTTTTATTTCTATTCACATTATTGGTATAGCTGTGCATTTCCACCTTTATACCTTCATTGAGTTTCTTTCCATAACCCTTGAGTATAGTTGTTCCTTTCTTCAGCTCTGTATTGCTTCAACAACTCTCTGAAGGGCTGGTTTTGTGGGCATGAATTCTTTCAGCCTATTTATGTCATGAAGGATTTTTCTTTCCCCTTCGACTATAATAGACATTTTATCTAGGTAAAGTAATCTGGGTTGGTACGTGTAGTGTTTTTACTATGATATGCCATGGATAGTTTTTTTTGGGGGGGTCCTATTTGGTGTTCTATATACTTCTGTTTGTATGTCCACATTTTTCTTTAATTTTAGGAAATTTTCTTCCACAATTCTGTTGAAGATTTGGTCCATACCATTATCTTGAGATTCTTCTTCTTCCTGTATGCCTATGATTCGTAAGTTTGGTCTTTTTATGGTGTCACACAATTCCTACATATTCCATTCTTTGTTTTCTTAAATTTTCCACAATCTTTGCTTGAGTGGTCTAATTCTATTACTTTATCTTCCAGTCTTGATATTCTGTTTTCCATTTCATTCATCCTATTGGTGAGGCTTTCTCCTGTCATTTCTAATTGGCTTACCTAGTGTTTCACTTCCTTCTTTCAACAGTAATGAATGAAATCACACCACGTGAATCTGAAAGTTGACACAGCAAAGCTATAATATATATTTTTACCTGTAGAAAAGCAAAACAGGAGTCAAGAGGTCAAGGAAGGATGCAGAGAAAATTACAAGGAAATGGGCATGATTGAAACTCTAAGCAAGTTACTGAGCACAGGAATGTCCTAGCTAGCATTTCTGAGGCCTGGTCTGCAAAATCCCCTAAAACAACAGCACTATGTTGGGGCACACTGAACAGAAATCAAATAAGATGCTTAACTGTGCCAGTGACAGGAAACTCCAAGAGTAATACTATAGGAACATCATAACAACCTGGTAAAAAGTATTTTGTTAATCAAGTGAAGATCTTCCTCCAGGTAAAGGAATAATTATACACATGGTTTTGTATGTGGTTATAGAGAACCATAACCATGCTGAAATAGAGTTATAGAATTCCCAATCCATATACATGCCAGGTTATAAGACCCCACTATGGACTCAAAATACTAAAACTCTCAAATTCTATATTTCTTGTAATGATAGTGTCTCAAAATAATATGAATGAAAAATAACAGTACAGCTTATAATAAAGAAACAGGCCTTATTGAAGGAGCATATAATGTACATTACCCCTGAAATGATTGGATATATACTAAAGAACACTTTCACTTGACACCAAACAATTACTTTTTTGTACAACATATGACAGTAAACATCAGGAGATATGTACTAGCAAAGGATTTTCTACAACACTTATAACCATAAAACTGAGAGTCTTTTAGAGAAAACATCCCCACAGTGATTCAATCTTTTCACAGTCATTGATCAGTTGGTTTTCAAGAAACTAAGAGATTTTAGGTATTCTAAAGGCAATCTTAATTTCTTTTCTTTTGCTGAATCTCATTTCACATACTGGGAACAAAAATAACCTTGCCTAGAACACTGACATCGGAAACAAAATCCATCTAACATTTGCATAAGCTTAGTCATTGACAGTTCTTGCTAGAACTCATATGGAGCACATCACACACAGGGATCTGAGTGAGTGATTGAGTGCTCAGGTACTCACAGTATTTAGGAGATTCACAGGATAGTGAGCTACATTAGACACAGAAATTCTAAGTCATTGCTACACAAAAACATACTTAGGGAAGATGTGTATTTCATTCTTAGTAGAAAAGCTTCCAAAATGATCTGACATGGTAATATATTTAATAATTGATAATCATTTCAGAGAAAAGATTTAACTAAAATATTGTTGATAATTATTGGGCCAGCAATATGGGTTAGCAAATAAAGTCACCTGCTAACAAGCCTGATGACCTGAGTTCAATCCCTGGAACACACATGGTATAAAAAGAACAGACTTAAAAGTTACATATATGCATATTAATTAATTAATTAATAATTCTCATGTAATATAAAAATACTCATATAGCTAATATGTTCATTTCATAATTCAAAAAACTAATGAATTATAGTTTAGTAATATTGAGCTAAATAAAAAGACAGAGTAAGACACCAAATGTGGAAATGTACCACCAGTATTCTATTTTGGGAGAACAACCTAGCTGATGACTACACCATTATAATTTTGTCTACAAAGCCTTAAGTGAGGCAGAAGCAGAATCAGAATCTCTGCCCTCCATCCTCACTCTCACTGTCAGAAAACACCAACAGATAGGATTTTTCTTTTTTCCTTGCCATTTGATTTCTCTGCAATAAGCCTAAATGTTTATTTAGTCATGTGCATGTTAATTGTTCAATTGACTTCATCCTTGACATGCTTATTATACTCTTTGCCGATTTTCTCTTTTGATGCCTTGTATTATTCTTTTGATATGCAAGAGCTTCTGTTCATGAAAGTCTGCTCTCATAGCGGTCTTGCAATAATTATGTGCACTGTATCAATAAGTGAATGATGGAATTTGCAAAATTTACCAAATACCATCTCTGTTTTTATATTGGGAGCCTCATATCAAAGATTAAGAAGTATGCATAAAATCAGAACACACCACAGAGTGTAGCAGAACTGGAACTAGACTTTAGGATTTGAACTGACTCCAAATTTAGTACTGAAGCTCAGTAATATATTTTTCTTCCAACACAGGAAAACAGTCAGGTTCATGTAATTAAGAATGTACTCAATATTTTGTCTTTTCTATTCTTTTATTTATTATTTTATTTTATGTGTATGAGTGCATTGCCTGCATATAGGTAAGCCATTTATTGCTGGTGAAGGTCAAAAGAGGGCATAGAATTCCGCTGGAACCGGAGTTACAGACTGTCATTAGTCACCATGTAGGTGCTAGGAATAAAATCTGGGTCATCTGCAAGAGCAGCAGTGCTCTTAGCCATTGAACCAATTCTCCAGCTCTCAGTGTTTTGTCTTAATATTAACACTGACTTGAAAATGATTCACTTAAAATATAATGATACCTCTAAATATCAAAACCATTTTTGATTTATCTACAAATAAAACAAGGTGACAAAAAGGCTTGTTCTAACGTTTTTCTTATCAAAGTCTTTGAAAGAAGTAACTTTACTGATGAAAGAAAGCCACCTATTATTTAAGGTCAACTCAAGTAGAAGAGAAAACAGCACAGAGAAGGTTTATTCATATATATTTGAAAAGCAGCATAAAGCCTTATTTTCAAAGGCATATTTTTTGGTAATTCTAGGTATATCATTAGTATTAAAATAACCAAGCAAAACTTGATAATTAAATCAGAATGCAAATTACCAAAATTCAATGTTATTCAATTAAATGTCTGTACTGCATATAAATAATCTTTATTTCCAATTTTTCATTTATTTTTATTCATATATAAAAACAAAAGTTCTATATTTTAATGGAGCAGCATATGCTGTTTCAATCCATATAAAATTATCTAATGTTTAAATCAGTTCAAACATATCTCCACAAACATTTGCTATTTATTTGGGCTTAAAATATTTGAAGTCCTTTCTTTAAGGAGGAAATAAACAGTACATGATTGTTATCAATAGTCACACTTCTATAATGTTAAATACCAGAAGTCATTTCTCTTATCTAAATATAAATCAATGCCCAGGGATTGACCTCTCTGCATTTCCTTTGCCTCTGACAACCACCATTGTGCTCTAAACTTCAATGTCACCACAATTTTTAGGTGCAGATTTGAGAGAGATCATGTCACATGCTACCTATTTTTCTATGCCTAAATTATTTCACCTAATATAAATGTCTCCAGTACATTCATGTTGAGCAAATGATAAAACTTCCTGTTTTATGACTAATTTTATTCCATTATATATATATATATAATTTTTCATCCATTCTCAGATTGGTGGATGTTATATTAGTTACTTTTCTATTGTTGTGGTAAAATACCCTGACAAAAACGACTTAAGGAAGAAAGGGTCTATTTTCACTTTCAATTCCAAAGGAATAGATTCTGTCATGGTGGGGAAGGCTGACTTGGCATTGGGCATGGAAGGCGTAGCAGGAGAAAGAAGCTGGCTGATTACATTTCATTACATACAGGAAGCAGAGAGAGAAAGAACAGAAAGTGGGCCAAGGCTATAAACTCTCAAAGCTAGTTCCCAGTGATGTATGTCCTCCAGCAAGGATTCACCTCATAAAGATTCTATAACTTCCTCAAATAACTCCACCAACTGGGTGTCAGGCATTCTAATACTGAGCCCATGGGGGACATTTCTCAGTCAAACCACAGGAGATGTTTTGGTTGTTTCCATTTCTAGGCCAGTGTTGGAATAAATATAGGACAGCAGATATCTCCTTAATAAATAGATTTCATTTCCTTTGGATATATATATACTCAACAGTGAAATTGTGCAATAATAGGAAAGACTTGTTTGCACCTCTCTACCATTTTCCTTAATGTCTTCAATATTTTATAATCCCACCAACAGTGTACAAGTGTTCCTTTTCTTTTTGGTCTCCTATTACATGTTATTTTTTACCTTCTTTATAATAGCGATTATTATTGGAGTGGGGTGTGAGCTCCTTGTGGTTTTAGTTCACATTTTTCTGATTATTAATGTTGAGTGTTTTTCCGTATTCATATTGACCATTTATATTTCTTCCTTCAGATATGTCTAATTAAATTTATCACCATTATTAACTTGTGAACTTTTTTCCTTTAAAAAAAATTAGTTTGTGGAAATTATATTTTTTTGGTAAAGAACTCATGGTTTGCTATATAATTTGTAAAATCCTCCCTAATATATAGGTTATCTTAATACACTGATAATCATGTCCTTTGCTGAGCAGGAGTTTTTATGTTGATATATTCTAGTTTGTCTGTATCTGCCTTTATTTTTCATGACTTGGGTATCTTGCCCATCACAATATCCTGAAGTATCTTCCCTGTTTAATTATTTTTTAATTTTCATTAGTTTCTGCAAAATATAATGTCATATTATTGATTATTGAAAAGAAATTCCAAGCCAATCCCCCAACATATAAATTCAATACCAGGTATGGAATGCAGGCTTGTAATTCTAACACTCAGGTGGCTGAGGGAAGAGGAACACAAGTTCAGTGCTTGTATGGGTGATATAGCAAGCACTTACACACACACAAAAATATTACTGGTACCAATAAATATGACATATATAATAGGTAGATATATTCATGTAACATATGGGAAGCTAGACAACTTAATGTCAAAGCAATTTTTGGAAAGTGATTTTTGAATATTATAGACAGGTCTGATATATCAAAAACATAGTTCTTATATTTCTAGAAGAAACTACACAAAGTGCTAAGTGAGAAAATAAATCATTGGTTCAACTCTGCATTTAAAACCTAATAACCACAACAATGACTAGAACAACAAAATTTACTAGTGCAATAGTGGCACTTTTATCTTGGTAGTAATCAAAATCTATCTAATTAGACTTAAAGTCCTATCAATGGGAGAGAACTCGTGGGTGGTACTATAAATATAAGCAAACACACATGGATGGAGAGGTCATAGATCCTAGAGAAAACCCTATCTCTGTCATATCCTTAGACAAATGAAATTTCTTACTTTATGCTAAATATGGATCCTTATATTTACAGACAAGTATGCTATACGCCATTCATCAAAGAATCTTCTTTATGCAACACATGAAGGCTACTACAGAGTTCCACAACTGGTAACACACAAAGAATGTGTGTCTGAGAGATGGCCAGCCCTAAGTGACACATTTACAGTGGAACCTGGACACCTAAGGCTCATGGAAAAGTGACATATCTGCAGTGGAATCTGAACCCCTAAGGCTCATGGAGCATAGGGAAACTGGGGATAGAGTGAATATTAATATATCCATCAAATCTCTCCAGCAAAGCTTCCTCATACAACAGAGTGTAGTGCACACAGAAGGCCACAGCTGGCTAAGTTGTAGAGAATAAGAGACTGCAGAAGGTGTGTCCCTAGATGGGACTTCTGCACTAAGTCTTACCCACCCACCCATGGCTCAGGGACCTTTGCAGAAGAGAGGACAGAAAGATTTTAAGAGCAAGGGTTGGTGCATGAACATAAAGAAATAGAGGCTTTCAGGCCACTGGGATCTTGCTCATATGAACTTGCAATGATGGTGACAGTATGCAAAAGACCCATGTCAACCCAATCAGACAAAAACTCAGTATAGAACAAGGGAAATTGGTAACAGGCACCAACCCTAGCCGAGGAATTATTGGCAACTGATTACTGCTGGTGAGAGAGAGTAGATCTTCTTTAAGGGAGAGACTCTAGATAGACTGACTAGACTCTAGTGGATGAACTTGCACTGGGGAACATCTGGATGCAAATGGTTGACTGGATATGATTCAACATATATGACAAAATGCTGAAATTTGGTGAGGGTGGTGCTTTGGGGGGTGCAGATGGTGGAAGGGTCTAATTTTGATCATGATCTGTTATATGAAATGTAAAAACCTCAGTAATAAAAATTTTAATTTATGAAATAAGAATAGTGAAAAATTATTTATAACTAAACCTAAAGTGGGACAATTATGACATATAATTAAATGATATATGATAAATTAAGATTTAGTACAATACAGTACTTAAAGCTTTTTTCTGGAAATTTGCATTTGCTATTTTGAGAAACTGAAATTGTGGACCAGAGGACTGTGGATAAATGGAACTACTATGATTGGGAAGCACAAGTTAAAGAAGGGAGATTAAAGTCAAGATGAGAGCAATGGTAACAATAGCAATATTAATGACACACTTAGATTGCAAAGGAAACACTGTCAGTAAGAATTTCCTCTGTTCCAAAGCCATTTTGCCCTCAGATAAATTTAAATTCACAAGTTCTATCTTACATAGGAAAAGTTAGCTCTTTTCTGCTGACTGCATTGTTCCACTCAGCCCTTCAAATCAGCAATCTGAGAACCATCTCTGATAACTTTATGTCACCTTAAAACAAACCCATAGCCAAGTAATAATGATTTAAACTCCCAACCACCCATCCTTCACTTATATTTCCATTACCTCTGGCCTACCCAAGCTATAAATCAGGACAAATCTATGAAATTTAGAGAAGAAAGACCTGCTATGTGGACAGAAATAAGGAACCCAAATATCAAGTACCTTTCAAAATGACAAGATGATCATCACAATATGAAGCAATAACACAATGCTTACACTCATGATAACTTCCATTTTCACAAGTAAAAACTGAGGTTGAAGATATAGAATAGTAATAAAGTGTTTGCCTGCATTCCATAAGCCCTAGAAATGACTAAACGTATAATGAAAGGCACAGAAATTACTCATTTTATATACAGCATGTACATCTCTGAAATTTTAACAAACTTGAAAATTCATCAGCCAAAATGAACTCTGCAATTGTTATTAATAGGAAGTACATGACTGTGTATGACCTACTGATATACACAGGAGTATTATACTATTAGACCAACTCAAAAATAAGTATCCTTTGTTTAACAAAGCACAATATCAGGTGTATTAGACCTGTGTTGTGGCCCTGAACAGACATTCTATAAGACAAGTGATTCTAAGGGTTTCAGGTAATAGGGCATTGGTTTAAAGGAAGACTGTCTATAAGTCATGCACCCCATGAGTTTATGTTAATATAGTCTAATTTTACCATAAAAAATACTCTATATCTTTGGAATACTTACTGGAAAAGGTAACTTAAAAACTAGAATCTTTGACCATGCAAACTAAATCAGACAAAAACCCAATATAGAAATGGGAAAATGGGCAGCAGGCCCCAACCTTAGCTGATGAGCTCTTGACAACTGATTACTACTATGTGAGGGAGAGTTGATCTTTTTTAAGGGATTGATATGCTGACTAGACATCTGGGTACAAATGCTTGACCAGATAAGCCTTAATATATGTGACAGATGCATGAAATTTGGTGAGGATCCAGTGAGAAGGGCTGTGGGGTTTTAGAGGAATATGGAGGACTTTAGAAGTTTGGACTAAAAAAGGAGATTGAGTCTATAAGAGCTTAACAAGCCATGATAGGAGCCTGGAAGACATTAGTGTTGAGAGCAAGGTAGTTCCAGATGAAAATAAAGATTTAAGCAGCAAATGGAATATTTTAGCAAAAAGTGTGTGGCTGGAATCTGCCCAGAGTCTAAGAGCTTGCCTGAGGCTAAATTGAAAAGTAATGTACTAATTTCTTTGGCAGAAGAAATTTCAAAATAGCTTAATATAGAAATGGTGGCTTGTCTATTAATGGTGAATAGTATGAAGATCTACAGTGTAAAAGAGAAATGGGTGGAGGAATCATTTCCTCCATGTTTCCAAGAGAAGCCAACAATAGTTGAGTAGGACCTTTGACTTATCTTCACATAGATGGAATTGGTAAAAGAAAGGAGGCAGGGGCTCCTCCCAAGCCCATGGGACCCCTGAGGAACAGATCCTTAAACGACCTCAAGAGTAAAAACAAATCAGTTTATCTGGTCCAATTGTATGTCCTTAAACACCCAAAAGGGAAGTATAACCAAAGATTAAAGGGGTCAATCTAATTCTTTAAGAGTCCATGTGTATAGCTAAAGGTTGCATAACAAGAAACAATGCCAGACAGGAGATTCCTTCTTTTGAGTTAATCAGGGTGACCCAAGAGACTCCCAGATGGTAACCCAGCATAGAACTGGGAAAATGAACAGCAGACCCCAAAATCTTATCTAAAGGAATATTGACAACTGATTGCTGCTAGATGAGGAACAGCTGATCTTCCTAAACAAGGAACTCTAGATAGGCTGACTAGATTCAGCAGA
>NW_008356004.1:762333-766004 GCF_000622305.1 Nannospalax galili
CATCTGTAAACCTAAAAATGTACAGCCAATTTTGAAAGAGATGTACCCTAGCTCAGAAAAATGTTGTTGAATAGGTTAATGCTGTTGTAATGAAATGCTTCTTCTAATTAAAAAAAAAGGGGGGGGACAACAAAAAAAAAAGAGAAATGGGGCAAAAAGAAAAAGAAAAGCAGACTGTATGCTTTTGATTGAAAAAGAGCTCTAGGAAGATTAATGTTGGAGCCCAAGGCCTGTGCTGAAGTGAGCCTTCCTTTGATAAGGAGAACGAAGTGTTTAAGGAAAGGTCTACAGATTTGCACATAAACAATGGAAAGAGTACTTCAGGAAAAGGACACACCCACCTAAGACTCCAATCCTGGAAGGGTTTTCTACTCCTAGAAAACAACAGCACTGTAAAGCTCCTGGTAATGTGGATGAAGCAGACCAGGGTCCAGCCCACAATGACAGCCCAACTTGGCAATGTTGTTCATGTGGTACTGGCTTTTAAAATCATGAAAGATGTAAAAGTGAAGGAATTATCAGTTATTCCTCAAAATTTGCTCTTCAAATGATTACAAAAGCTTGTAAATCAATAATATGTACATTTTAGTAATTTTTTGTTAAAATGTAATACAGTGTTTTAATATAAATAATTGACACATGAACACATCATTTTTCATGAGAAGATTCATTATTCAAACAAATAGACTCTTTTATAGCATAATTCAGCCTGAGTCAGTAATAGATCAGTTACAAACTGGTAGTGAGAAATAACCCATTTGGGACAGAGAGAATTTGCCAAAGTGTACAAGTAGATAAATTTTGTAAAATCTACTACTCTAATGTGAGCAGTTACAAAAATATTAAAAAGAGCTAACAACACATGTCTAATTAGTTAAAGAGACAAGGGACTATTCAACACCCCATGCAAATGGCCTCTAACAATCCTGCAGACGCCACTCACATTTACTCTAATGGCAATGCAATAAAAATGTTGATACTTTTAAGCAGAATATACTTATCTATTAGTATAGTGAACTTCTAAAAACTTTCCAGAAATGTCTATGAAAGTTTTATATTAATGATGAAATGTTTATCTCGTGGATAGGATTTTTATGCCATCTCATTTCCTTGTGCAGAGGATAAAAATTTATTCAATAGTTAGTTGGTTCTATGCCAGCGACATTGCCTCTGTAATGTGTGATACAAGAAGCACAGGGTTTTTGCATGCACTCTCTTTAGGGGACACTGTTTACCTTTTAGCCTGATGTATGAAATCTGGAGGGGGAAATCCATCTTTTGCTTTCTTTTAGCATATGGGGGGTCAAATTTACAGACCAGGCAGGAGCTCGTCCACTAAGCTATATTCCTAGCCCATGGCAATCTGTTATTTTTTTTTAATAATTTATTGCATTCATTTTTTAAGTATTACTTAAAGATAAATAGTAAATTAAGAAACAAATCAAAACATTTTGTATAGTTCATTCAGCTAAAACATAAATATAGCATTAAAACATAATTTCTATGGACTTACTCTTAACTTCTAAATTACCAGAATGGGAAGATGGCCCTCCTACTCACCTACATCAGGATGTTCTAAGTAGATATAACTAATTTGATTGGTAAGGCTAATAAATACTACCAAGACCAAGGCCTGAAACTATCAAACTACTACGAGAATTGCTTAGAACATAGGAAGGAAGGAAGGAAGGAAGGAAGGAAGGAAGGAAGGAAGGAAGGAAGGAAGGCAGTGGGACAGAGAAAGAAAGGACATTACAGCATTTAGATCTACTAGGCAAGAAAAAGAATATATCTCTCTCTTCATCCACATGGCAACTACCTAGAGCAGATTTGCCACTCCAAAGTTACTTATTCAGTAATGGGTATGGGGACTAAATTTCTACTAGGGTAAAGTATAGTAAAACTATTGGCAACACCACGTCACATTCATCAATATCATTCCATACCACTATGTATCCTATTGGAGTAATCTCCAGGAAACAAATGACAGGGAATGAAATATTGAGTCTCTAAGCTCTAACAAATAGTAGAGTATGGTACTAGAGTAAACTTCCAATTCTGGATGAGTAATTGTTTTATACCTGCTTCCTTTTGTTGTTACTGACTGATTCTACCTCTACTGATTTTACATTTTACTGATGCTTTTATTTCCATTAGAGATGAATCGCTGTTTGTATATTTGAAAAGTCAACACATCAGTGATTCTCATTTCCTTGATATTTTAGGTTTGTATATGCCATTAAATTTAGTTTTCAAGCTGAACAGGTAAAATAGACGCTCTCATGATTTTAAAGATTTAAATATACTTAAAGATATTTAATAGCTATTGCACGATCTGTAAGGCTTTGAAAATTAGTAGAAATGAAGCACAAATCTGCTACATGTGAATCCTAGATTCCATGGTTTTAAAATTTTTCATGGTAAACAATCCTCACAAGATCTAATTATATCCAATAGATATGGTTTTTATCCAGTTAATGGAAATTTGAACAGTTATTTCATAGCTGTAATGTGCTAGTCACTGCCATTGACACTGTACATAAAATTTTCCACAAGCCTGAGAAATTTTCTTAACTTAAGGAGTTAACAATGTGGAGAAAGGATTGATCACACAGTAGCTATGTTTTTAAATTCTTAAATATTCTCCATATTCTTCCCCCAAAAGGCTGCAATGGCTAGAACAACTACATTTTTGGTCAAAGCACAGAATTATAAATAGGTAGATAATTGAGGATGGATAGAAATAATGATGGATGATTATAGATATATTGAAACTTCATAGATGATGAATAAATGATGGTAGATGATAGGGAGATAGGTAGCTAGACAGATGAGTTTAAGGTATGTTATTAAAAGATTAAAATAAGAAAATGCAAAAATGGAATCAATTGTGATTAAGATGGGGAAAGAAATATGGCAAGACCAATTTAGACAAGCTAATGTTGAGAAGCCATTCTGAATTACTGATACTATAAAGAAATTGGTAAACAGAAAATCTCCAGTCATGAGAATAGTAAATACAAAGAGTATTAACTCTAATACTCCATTTTCTCTGCATTTTAAAACTGACAAGAGTACATATACTATGTGGCACTATAAAAGTGATTTCATGATATTTGTTTGTAAGATATTTGTTTGTAGAAAACAACACATCCTTCAAAAATTGTTATGATATTATAGAGATTTGTGGGGACCTAATGGCCCCACCTTGCATAGGTCCAAAAGGAAGTTACTGTGGGCGCGGCCTGGCTTCCTTTGAAAGTCTGAAAAATACTTCTGCACTGCTGAGGAGTGCATGATCAGTGCATGACCATCCTTATGATACACCCTCAGGGGGGAGGGGGAGTTCCAGGTGCCTTTATAAGCTTTGTAACACCTGCAATAAATGAGTCTCTGTGTGACTAAGACTCCCCGTTGTGTCTGAGTGTCCTCAGGTAATGGGGGTGGCGTGGGCTGGCGAACAGCGTGCTTACTCATGCCCAATCCTCACCTCACCTGGGGTCGCTATTTCGAACCCCCAGCATCTGGCGCTCAACATGGCACTTGAAGGAAGGTGAAAAGAAGAAAAGAAAGAAGAAAGAAGCAAAAACGGATTGGGGCCAATCAAGGAAGTTCGGGGTAAGCAAGACCCTAAAAATGGGTATTGCAATTTTTAAGTTTGAAGACCCAGC